>NC_133325.1:516006948-516306948 GCF_042186555.1 Aquarana catesbeiana
CTTTTTGGATGAAAACACACATAGGAGAGTATAATTTTCCCCAAAAAATCATTTATTAAGGGCTCACAACTAAACAAAGAGGGAGGGAAAGCTGGAGAAACAGCAGAAATGGGTGAAGCCTTGGACCCCCAGGGCACACATCAACTATTTTCAAGCAAAATTGGTGGCCTGAGGAGTCCTTATCTAAGGGAGTGCAGTCTGGTCCAGAAGTCCCAGAGATCCGGAAAGCAGCAGATGACATCTGTGTCCCCAGGCTGTGGTCATAGAAGAGACTGCATCTTTTGTCAGACCAGACTGAACCCAGGGCCATCACTCTCTGGTCTTCTTTCCACACTTCCTTCCACGCTGTGGCTGTGGTGGTGGAGTTGTGGCAGCAGGAGGAGGAGGAAGAGGATGGTCCAACTCAATCACGTCGGTCTTGGGTGTGATTTCGCCACTCACCCCATTAGTTAGGACTTTATAAATAAAATGTCATCTGCTGCAGCTCTGGACCTCTGGGAATCCGTGACCTTCTTGCGCTCCCTAAGATAAGTGCTCCTCAGGCCACCAATTTTGGCTTTTAAATAAGGGATGGTTGCTGTGGGGACCACCGGCTTCACCAACTCCAGCAGTTTCTCCAGCGCTGCCTACCTCTTTTGTTTATTGTTATAATGGGGATGTCTCACCTGCCACAGACAGGTCAGCTCCCTGTATTTGTCTATGAACAGGGGGAGGAAGTTGTGGTCATTGAAGCCATCCATTTTCTCTGCAAGACACAACACAAGACAAACCCTAAGGTCAGGCCAAACTCTCCTAATCTTGTTAAAATATAGGCTTCAATTTCAAAGCTGTATAGGCCCAAGTTTAGATCTTACCTTCGTTATCACGATCGGCGCCTCCGATGCTCCTTCCTCCGCTCACAGATCATACGTAATACGCACGCGTGTTACGCTTTATACACATTGCGCATGCGTGTAACTCTGCCTGCGCCTGACGTTCTTTCTAGTCTATTCCCCGCCCCTTTTCATTCTGCGCAGTGGGGGAAGAGCACATGGCGGATACACAGCAGGTGCGTGCTAATTACAGGAACGAGGGGGAGGAGGATGAGGAAAGCCCAGATTCGGACACGTCCCGATCCAGAAGGAGATTTAAGGCCTCAAATATGTCCTTTGGGGAGATGTTGGAGATGGTCGACATCCTGAAGAAGGCCGACTATGATGGGAAGTATGGACCTTACCCCAACCCCAATATCAGAAAGGCCAAGATCATGGCGAAAGTGGTCAAAAGTCTGCACTGGCATTTCGGGGTACGTCGATCGAAAGATCAGCTCAGGAAGCGGTGGTCGGACCTCAAATTACGAGAACACGAGCAGTACAGAAAGATCCGGAGAGTGCTGCAAAAAAGTAAGTAGTTGTCCTGTGTTCCTATTCTTTTTGTGTTTATTATGTTCGTGCTGCTCCATGTGCTTTTCTTAAAAGTGTACATTTTAAAATGGCAACTTTTATGTTCATGGGCACATTATTCGTTCATATCAAACATTTTTCTTTCGGCCTATAAAACACCATTGTTTTGGCCATATGCATTTGGCCACATTTTTTACGCCCTACTTGTATGAAACTAATTTGGTTGTGTAGATGGCTTTGCTACTAGAATGAAATGCAAACTAGATTCTGTGTAAGGAGAGGACACTCAGCAGCTGTTTACACATCTGTACGCTGGAGCACTAGTGTGGGACCCCAGAACACCATTTTAATTAGGGGGGCCACACAGGTGCTCCAGTGTATACTATAGGGGTGACTCCATCTGGGAAGCTTGTACCAAACAGGTAAAGTATTGCAGCTTGACAAAGGACACTGAAAATGCTACATTTTGGAACTCTGCCAAAATAGACAATTGTACCCCACTTTCAAGCAATGTTTCCTATTTATATTTCTCTCATCAAATATCTGTGTGCTAAGTATACTATTTTTGTTTTACATAGGGGATCAAAGACTCGGAGGACACCCCTCATCTGAGGAGACCACAGACCCCCCACCTCTGGAAGAAGGGGAAATACCCCCAACCCAAGAAGTGCAGGAGGAAGAAGACGTGGTGGAACTAGTCACCACAACAGGTGAGTGTCTGCGACCACAGGCTCAGGTAAGAGATGGATGCCGGCATATTTTTGATACCTGTTTTTGTTTGGTTTCTCTCTTTTTAGGTGATGGTGATGTTGTGGATCCAGATCCTTTCACATCAGAAAGTGCCCAGATCCTGATCGGGGAGATCATGGGGTGTAATTTACAATTGGAAAACCTCAAGAAAAACATCAATGATGTTATTCAAAAAAACAAAAACATCATTGATGTTTTGGGGCGAGTTTAAAACCCCTCCAAAACACTTTGTTTTTTTGTGTGCTACAATGTTAAAAATGTTTTAGCGATTTTTAGAAAAGTCAAATTTGGAGGATGCACACAGTGTGCCAATATGTGCTATCTGCCATCACGGGAGATCAATGGACGCGTTTTGGGGGGGTGCAACCCCTTCCTCAATAATAAAGTAGCTGAGAGGAAGGGGTTTCTCCCCCAAAACACGTCCCTTGATCCCCCGTGATGGCAGCTAGCACATGTTGACATTGGGAAATTTGTGTGCATCTTCCAAATTTGGCTTTTCCTGGGGTGACTTCACCCCATCTGAACGCAATATCAAACACAGTTCCTAAATACTCATGTCTGATATTGCCTTCAAGTTCTACCAAATGTGAACTTTGTAAGTTCAAGATTTGTATCTTTCTTGTTGTTTTTACACATGCCTGTTTTATCTTAAATGGACATTTCTATTTTTTATAATGCCCCCCCAAAAATTGTTATACAACAAACATGTTGGTTTGTTTTAAAAACCTTTTCTAAATGCACATGTGATTGTGCAGGTATTAAAAAGATTGTTATCAAGAATGTGTGTGTTATTGTCTCAAAACTACAACACTTTTGTGGTGATGTAATTGCTGCTTTCTGTGAAAATGGGGGTTATTTCCTAAGGGCAAATCCTCTTTGCACTACAAGTGCAGTTTCAAGTGCACTTGTAGTGCAAAGTGTCTACGCCTTTAGTAAGTAACACCCAACAGTGCTTTGTATAAGGTTACACAATCAGGCCATTTTCAGGACTCCACACTCTGCTGTCAGGGTCAGCTAAAACAAACAGAAGCAGTAAATGTCACCAAAGATTAGCTTTTTTTTTTTTTATTTGATAAAGGCTTTACAAATTGTCTGGCATATTGATGGCCCCCCTACCCGCAAAGAACTCAAGGTATCTTAACCGGACATCACGGGCACTCAGGGAGGGCAAGCCAGGACGGCCACTTTCAAGCGCCGTCAGGGTTGTTTCATGTACAATTCCGGCCTCAGGCCCAACTGAGCCAGCATAGTTGGCAGAATGTTGGCGTAAAAAGTTACGTAGAACACAGCACGCCAGGATTATATGATTAAGTTTATACTCCGCCATATGGATGGGTGTCATAAATAGGCGGAACTGGCTGGCCAGGATTCCAAATGTGTTCTCCACCACTCTTCTGGCTCTGGCCAGCCGGTAATTAAAAACCCTCTGTTCCGGGGTGAGGGTCCTCATCGGGAATGGCCGCATAAGATGGTCCCCCAGCGCAAATGCTTCATCCACAACGAAGACGAATGGGAGTCCTTCGACATTGTCTTCTGGAGGTGGCATGTCCAAGCTGCCATTCTGGAGATGCCTGTAAAACTCTGTCTGGGCGAAGACTCCACCATCGGACATCCGGCCATTCTTCCCCAAGTCCACATACAGGAAGTCGTAATTAGCCGACACCACCGCCAACATCACAATACTATTGAACCCTTTGTAATTATAATAGTATGACCCCGAGTTGGGTGGTGGGACGATGTGGACGTGTTTCCCATCAATTGCCCCTCTGCAGTTAGGAAAGTACCACCCCTGGGCAAAGTGGGAGGCCACAGTCTGCCATTCCTGTGGCATGGAAGGAAACTGTTGAGGAAAACCAAAAAAAAATTAGTATTTTTGCACATAAACATGGAAAGCAGATTAGACACAAACATTCTTGGCCAACATCCAGATAACATTTATTAAGGGGAATTTTACAACAGCAAAGTATAAGGTACACCTATCATATCCCCCCTCCCCCATTCTCATGGGCCATTTCTAACATTATGGGGGGGAATCTTGGACAGGTAACCCTCTCCACTTCATTGAGAGATGAATGCCTAAATAATGGGTATTACTTGGAACAGTCCCTCCTTAGTTACACTATTGGCAGCCCACTGGATAGGTAAGAAGTGTCATAATACAAAGATATAAATACACACTGTACACATTTGAGCACATTTGGACATTCTGCTATTACCTATCAAGATAAGAATAGTATACAAAAACTTTAAACATTACCATTTGAAAGTATACAGGCAGGCCCTTGCACTACATGCTTTGGGGAATTCATCCATACATCTGACCACAAAAGAGGTGGGTATAATGTGTATGGGTTTGGCAAAGTCAGCAGATAGATGATTGAGGATAGATAGAGAATTGGGATCAGCTGACTTAGCAGTTGGGGGGAGGGAGGGTTAATAAAAATGATTTGGGGACACTACAAAAAAAAGCCTCTGGCACTCTGCCTGAATTTAAAGCACAAATCACATTTCTAAACATTTTAGGGGTTGTTTTGGGTAAAACACTACTATGGAGCTGATAAAATACATTGTTAAGTGACTACATGAGGTGAATATAGGGCAGGAGAGCATGCTGGGGAGGTAAGTGAAGGCAAATATGTATGAAGGACAAAAAAAATAAAAAAATAATTACATAAAAATCCAGCATGCATGAGGACAAAGGGGACATTCACAGCATATTACAATCATGGTAATTAGGCAATGAGGAAAGAAATACAATATATTAGCAAACATTAAATACAATAAAATGTGATATTAAAGGATAAATCTTACCTTCATATACTCCTTCTGCAGGACCTGGATGATGGCAGAACAGGTCTCTGGGATAATGATCCCCAGAGCCTGGGGGGGAGATGCCTGTCGAGAACTTCAAGTCCTGCAGGCTTCTCCCCGTCGCCAAGTACCACAGGGTAGCGACGAGCCTCTGCTCCGGAGTGATGGCTTGCCTCATGCAGGTATCCTGCCTGCTGATATAGGGGGTCAGCAAAGCCAGCAGACGGTGAAATACGGGCTCCGTCATCCTGAGAAAGTTCCTGAAATCATCAGGATTATTTTTACGGATCTCACAGAGCAAAGGCATATGAGAGAACTGGTCACGCTGAAGCAACCAATTCTTGGTCCATGAACTCTTCCCCACCCTGTTCATGGAGTGGACTTGTGTCAAGGTCAAGACCCCAACACCAAGCCCCCGCACAGCACGAACTCTACGAGGAGTATGTATACGCAACATGGCTAGAAAACGGTCGGCTGCTCAGAACGAAGTAACAGAACGCACTGAAGAACAGCAAGGCCTGTGAAGAGCGACCTGAAAAACAGCAACGAGCGGGCAAGATCGCACAGAAAACTCCAATACGAACTGACTGCACGCACTGAAGAGCAGATACAAACCCACAAGCACAAACTGAACTGCAGAAAATGATCTGAAAGCCACGAGTCTGAAAAATCGTCTCTCACCAAACTTTTACTAACACGAGATTAGCAAAAGGAGCCCAAAGGGTGCCGCGCTTGGTTCTGAACTGGCCTTTTCTAGTCTCGTTGTACGTGGTGTACGTGACTGCGTGGTTGGCGATCAGAAATTCCGACAACTTTGTGCGACCGTGTGTACGCAAAACAAGTTTGAGCCAACATCCGTCGGAAAAAATCCTAGGATTTTGTTGTCGGAATGTCCGATCAATGTCCGACAGTGTGTACGGGGCATTATAGTTATCTTTATGGTGGTTGACCGGTTCTCAAAAATGTGTCATTGAATTCCACTTAAGAAGTTGCCCACTTCTAAGGAACTGGCTTCCAATTTTGCTCGGGAGATCTTTCGCTTACATGGGCTACCCAAGGTGATTGTCTTGGACAGGGGTAGTCAGTTTGTGTCCCGGTTCTGGCGAGCCTTTTGTGCACAGTTGGGAATTCAGCTTGCTTTCTCCTCTGTGTATCACCCGCAGTCTAATGGGGCTGCAGAACGAGCCAATCGGTCCTTGGAGCAATTCCTACGTTGCTATATTTCTGACCATCATAACAATTGGTCAGACCTATTACTGTGGGCAGAGTTTGCTCACAACAGTGCCTTCAATTCTACGTCCTGATTGTCCCTGTTTATGGCAAATTATGGTTTCCAACCTTCCATGTTGCCTGACTGTCCCGGTCTGATTTCATGGTTTCTGACAGAACCATAGCATAACCATGCAAAAATCATGGCCCACTGAGCCATGATAGAGTATGGCTCGCGCCATTGGTAGCAGTGGGAATGTGCACCCGATCGTGTTCCAAGCCATGTAAGTAGTGTTCAAATTGTGAGACACTTTGGGGGTTATTTACAAAAGGCAAATCCACTTTGTACTGCAAGTGCACTGAAAGTGCACTTGGAACTGCATTCGCTCTAAATCTAAGGGGTAGATCTAAAATGAGTGGAAGCTTTGCTGATTTTATCATCCAATCATGTGCAAGCTAAAATGCTGTTTTTTATTTTCCATGCATGTCCCCCTCGGATCTACAGCGATTTTACTTCCAAGTGCACTTTTAAGTGCACTTGCAGTGCAAAGTGGATTTTCCTTTAGTAAATAACCCCCTTTGTGTCTCACAAGAAGCTTGCCGCATGTCTCTGCACACGACCATCTGCACACGTTGCTGCTGGAATTCTACTTGAATAGATACATGTGTGTGATTGGTTCTTTTGAAAGAATACAAGTGTCTGGCTGATTCTGAAGCCACCATCTTATTATGTTATTCATGTTTACAGTATAAATAAAAGCAGCATATCATGGTAGAGAGGATTTTGCTAAGCTCAACGTGATACCAGCGTCTGTCTGTGTTACTTGGAGATAAACAAGAGCGCTTTCCCGGAATTATAAAAGAGAGCTATGGTTGTGCTTATTAGCGCATGGAATTATTTGCTTATAGAAGAAGATTTATTATTTCCACTACACAGATTCCATTCGGTCATTGAGGCATTGGATGACCTCTTATTCCTCTTCTTTTTTCTTCATTCTTTCTTTTTCCTGGTGTCCACATTTATTTACCTTAAAGCCTACCCAATAATGGCAACTTGTTGCCCATATGCGTTTTATGTACACACTTCGGGCAAGAGGGTACAGTAAATCACTGGTTCACAGTGCTTATAATAAAGCACTGCGCCAGTCTCGCAATTCACTTTTGTTCAAGACCAAGGCTATTAAACCCAACCACACAGTTAAATGTATTACAAGGTATTCCCAACAACATCAAGAGCTGTGTAACATATTGACCAACCATTGGCCACTCTTGCAAGAGGATCCTATTCTCAAAAAATACATCAGTTCACATCCAGAAATCACCTTCAGAAGAGCTAGATCTTTATAGGATAAACTGGTATCCAGTCACTATTCAGTCAATTCTAATTCAAGACACCATCAATACAGCATTACCAGTTGTAGCAAATGTGGTTTTTGCCTATGGATTGCTGTAGGCACTAAATTTCTGCTGCCCAATGGAGAAATGTTTGTTCCGAATTTTCATATAGACTGTGACTTGGTTAAATTGATGATAGGTAACTCCTATCCTCATATTGATTAGTGGTTCCAAATTAATAACTACTGCAGTAGGGAACAGACACAAAAGATATGCTCAGCATCTTTCCAAATTACTGTTCTGCTTTATTATGACACAATTGAAGGTTTTTATGCACATGATTACGTAGGTATCACATTAATATTACAATTGTACTTTATGGTAACAAGGGGCGTTACATAGGCAGGCTAATTCTAATCAGGACTTGAAAGAATGTAAACGTTTACTGAAAACATTATTAGTGCTGTGTGCACAGTGAGGGCAGTGTGCAATACATACAAAATACAATACAATTATATACAGAACGTACAAATTTCCATTACAACTGTGACACACATAAAATCACATATATCTCATGTCCTGTAGGTGTGGTACCTTTTATTTGGGGAAAACAGCCAGACATTTTCACTCCTAGATTCAAGGATCACATATACTACTCAGGCAATGGCAAAATGTTGCAAAAGAAAAATACGCTGCGCTAGAGTGTGCTATAATTGAGCTAATCAATATCTCAAAATATGTGTGTATCTAAAAACATATGAAAAACCTAAATGTATATATGTAATTAATACCCCCACTGGGTAAAATACAAAAATGATAAATATAAATAAAAAATAGTAATAATAAAAAAGTGCTCATAAATTTTAAACATGCGCAAAAATAGTAACACACTAAAGTGCAATATGCATGATCTAATCAAACAAACATGCTAAAGTTTATATATGAAAATATCAAATAAATAATTACAAAAAGTGCTTAGTGCCACACAGTACATGTGAGAAAAACAGTCCTTAATGAAACCATATTTATAGGTGATTAGTGAAATCCTGTAGATTAATATCAGAAAAAGTGCTTATGCTTAGTGTCCAATGGTTTCCAATTTTCCAGCATGCTCATAACTTTCTTTGTGCCGAAAACCATGCTTTGGTGCAATCTGGTGGCCCCCCAGGTATTGTGCTCACCTCAGAGCGTGTGACTCAGCTGCTACACTAAGTCAAATCACACCTTTGAACCACCCCAGGGCTCAGTGCAGATCACCGGATCTCAGGCTCCAATGCGGTATCCAAAGATATATGAGAAAAAAAGGCTCGATAGTGTGATATAGTTTTAAAATGTATTAAATCAATAAATAAATACACTCAATCGTAAGGTGCGTCAGTGCACCGCTCTATACAAAGCGTACGATCAACGATTCGGTACAGGGGTATGGTAAGCGTCTCATCACCGGCAGAATCACTACCTCTCGCTCCGTCTTAGCCCCTCTCCTATGCGTGTTCGACACAGGGATCACGTGTCTTCCTCAGGGGGATAGTGATTGGACGGCCGCTCTGTCGTTTAAATACAGCGCTCGCAGCCATTTTGTCATGGTCAGCGGACACTCTAGTGTTAGACTACATGTTCTATTGGAGCACTTAATACTGAATCATATTCAGGGAACAGCCACTGGCAAACCGATCACATGTGTACCAATCATGGAACAATGCGAAGTGCCACAAGATCCATTGTCAAATAAAATGGCAAGCGCTGCATAATAGATGATTTTAATGGGAGATATTAACAAAAACTATGCAGATATAACTTATTTATCCAGGACGAAGGTTGATGGTCGACACACCATACCCCACTATTATTCAATATACCATAGTGTCTAGCTTTAATACAAGTATGAATATTTAAGAGTACAAGTAAATTAAAAACATAAAAAATGTATGTATAAATATATGAAAATCCTACAATAAGTTGATGGCAACGGAGTGCATAAATAGAACTTATAATTCATGCAATCCTCCCTTAATATCTGTGTAGATAGACTAACAATCGGTCAATGAGAAAATACAACCGATATCGTACCATGTATGGTGGAACCAAAAAACATTTATCCTTATATATAAAAGTAAAATTACTAAATCTTTAATCATTAAAAGTAAGATAAGAAAATTGCCTTAATGGCCTGCTTCAATAATTATAACTAGGCAACCCATATAAAAGCAAATATAAAAATCACATATAAAAAATATATATGTGTATAACGCAACCTCAAATATATTGTTATTAATTAGTAGGCAGAAATTGTACGCAAAGCCATATGTCATGCAAATATCTGGGCGTTAATAGCATGTACATAATTTGAAATAATTTAATATAATACATGCAGATATGTAACCCCCACTGCCTATGTCATTTCTTGAGGTGCTAAAATGGCAGGGCAGTACAACCCCCCCCCCCCCCAAATGACCCCATTTTGGAAAGTAGACACCCCAAGGAAATTGCTGAAAGGCATGTTGAGCCCATTGAATATTAATTTTTTTTGTCCCAAGTGATTGAATGACAAAAAAAAAAAAAATTACAAAAAGTTGTTACTAAATGATATATTGCTCACACAGGCCATGGGCATATGTGGAATTGCACCCCAAAATCCATTCTGCTGATTCTCCTGAGTACGGGGATACCACATGTGTGGGACTTTTTGGGAGCCTAGCCGCGCACGGGGCCCCGAAAACAAAGCACCGCCTTCAGGATTTCTAAGAGCGTAAAGTTTTGATTTCACTCCTCACTACCTATCACAGTTTTGAAGGCCATAAAATGCCCAGATGGCACAAAACCCCTCCAAATGACCCAATTTTGGAAAGTAGACATGCCAAGCTATTTGCTGAGAGGCATGTTGAGTCCATGGAATATTTTATATTTTGACACAAGTTGCGGGAAAGTGACAATTTTTTTTTTTTTTTTTTTGCACAAAGTTGTCACTAAATGATATATTGCTCAAACATGCCGTGGGCATATGTGGAATTACACCCCAAAATACATTCTGCTGCTTCTCCTGAGTACGGGGATAGCACATGTGTGGGACTTTTTGGGAGCCTAGCTGCATACGGGGCCCCGAAAACCAATCACCGCCTTCAGGATTTCTAAGGGCGTAAATTTTTGATTCACTCCTCACTACCTATCACAGTTTCGAAGGCCATAAAAGGCCAAGATAGCACAGAACCCCCCCAAATGACCCCATTTTGGAAAGTAGACACCCCAAGCTATTTGTTGAGAGGCATGGTGAGTATTTTGCAGCTCTCATTTGTTTTTGAAAATGAAGAAAGACAAGAAAAACATTTTTTTTTCTTTTTTCAATTTTCAAAACTTTGTGACAAAAAGTGAGGTCTGCAAAATACTCACTATACCTCTCAGCAAATAACTTGGGGTGTCTACTTTCCAAAATAGGGTCATTTGGGGGGGTTTTGTGCCACCTGGGCTTTCCATGGGCTCCAAAACTGTGATAGGCAGTGAAGAGTGAAATCAAAAATTTACGCCCAAAAAGTCTCACACATGTGGTATCCCCGTACTCAGGAGAAGCAACAGAATGTATTTTGGGGTGTAATTTCACATATTCCCATGACATGTTTGAGCAATATATCATTTAGTGACAACTTTGTGCAAAAAAAAAAAAAAAAAATTGTCTTTTTCCCGCAACTTGTGTCACAATATAAAATATTCCATGGACTCTACATGCCTCTCAGCAAATAGCTTCGGGTGTCTACTTTCCAAAATGGGGTCATTTGGGGGGGTTTTGAACTGTCCTGGCATTTTATGCACAACATTTAGAAGCTTATGTCACACATCACCCACTCTTCTAACCACTTGAAGACAAAGCCCTTTCTGACACTTTTTGTTTACATGAAAAAATAATTTTTTTTTGCAAGAAAATTACTTTGAACCCCCAAACATTATATATATTTTTTAAAGCAAATGCCTTACAGATTAAAATGGTGGGTGTTTCATTTTTTTTTTCACACAGTATTTGCGCAGCAATTTTTCAAACGCATTTTTTTGGGAAAAAACACACTTTTTTTAAATTGTAATGCACTAAAACACACTATATTGCCCAAATGTTTGATGAAATAAAAAAAAGATGATCTTAGGCCGAGTACATGGATACCAAACATGACATGCTTTAAAATTGCTCACAAATGTGCAGTGGCGACAAATTAAATACATTTTTAAAAGCATTTAAAAGCCTTTACAGGTTACCACTTTAGATTTACAGAGGAGGTCTACTGCTAAAATTACTGCCCTCGATCTGACCTTCGCGGTGATACCTCACATGCATGGTGCAATTGCTATTTACATTTGACGCCAGACCGACGCTTGCATTCGCCTTTGCGCGAGAGCGGGGGGGACAGGGGTGCTTTTTTTTTTTTTTTTCTTTATTTTTAAACTGTTCCTTTCATTTTTATTTTTTTTTTAATCATTTTTATTGTTATCTCAGGGAATGTAAATATCCCCTATGATAGCAATAGGCAGTGACAGGTACTCTTTTTTGAAAAAACTGGGGTCCCTAGATCTCTCCTCTGCCCTCAAAGCATCTGAGCACATCAAGATCGGTGTGATAAAATGCTTTCCTAATTTCCCAATGGCGCTGTTTACATCCGGCGAAATCTAAGTCATGAAGTGCTCGTAGCTTCCGGTTTCTTAGGCCATAGAGATGTTTGGAGCCACTCTGGTCTCTGATCACCTCTATGAATCACCGGCTGCATTCTCAGGTTCCCTGTTGGGACAGGAGAGCCAGAGAAAAACATGGAAGACAGTGGGGGGGAGGGATGGAGGGATTCCCTCCCACTGCTTGTAAAAGCAGTCTAGAGGATAATTAGCCTCTAGGATTGCTTTTACATGAAAGCCGACCGCTGGCTGAAAAGAATGATACCAAGATGATACCTAAACCTGCAGGCATCATTCTGGTATAACCACTCAAAGTCCAGCAACATACCAGTACGTTGCTGGTCCTTGTTGGGCATATATTGTAAACTTTTTTTTTTTCATGCAGCCTGTGGGCTGGACGAAAAAAAGAGATTGATCGGTGGGTATGCCCACCATTAGAATATCTCCCTTCATCCACCCACTTCTAATGATGGGCATACATGCACCGTATATATATGCCGAAGCATGGGGGCATCCTCCCGCAAAAGTTAGGAGCAAATCACTCCTCCGCCCTCTGCTGCCCCCACGCTTCGGCATATATGCTGAAGTATGTAACTGTGGTGGTGAAATCACCTCCGACAGCGCTGGAGTCACGGCTTTATGTATCGTGGGAACAAACGCTGTTGCTGTCAAGATAAATAAATCCGCGCTGCAACTGAATGGCGTACCTGCTAAGCAAATGATGGTTAACAATAAAAAAGTAACATTACAGTATAACAGCAAGACTTACCATACCTGCAAAGCAAATACAAAAAAAACATAGTAAAAAATAAAACATTTAACGGAACCTGTGCCTAAAATATATATATGCCGAAGCATGGGGGCATCCTCCCACAAAAGGCAGGAGCAAATCGCTCCTCCATCCACTGCTGCCCCCACGCTTCGGCATATATGCTGAAGTATGTAACTGTGGTGGTGAAATCACCTCCGACAGCGCTGGAGTCACGGCTTTATATATCGTGGGAGCAAACGCTATTGCTGTCAAGATAAATAAATCCACTCTGCAGCTGAATGGCGTACCTGAAAACAAAAAAATGGTTACCAACAAAACACAGTAAACAGTAAAGTATAAAAAAATTGCATATCTGAAAAGCAAACATGGTAAAACATAATAACAATAAAACATTGCAGAATAGAATACAGTAAAAAAGAGCAGAACAATAGAGAGAGAATAGAGAGAGAGAGAACAATAAAACGACAACTATTTTTGGTTTTTTTATTTTATATTTTTTTGTGTATTTATTTATTTTTTTTATTTATTTATTTTTACACTTTTTTTTAGTAACTTTAACTTTTGTAACTGGTACCAGGTTTGGGTCTCTCAAAATGCAATGGCATCTTGGGAGACCCTGTGAAAGTGTGTCCTAGTCTGTGCAATGCTGTACCCTACGCTAAAACTTAACTAGTGTATGGTAGCGTTCAAAACATTCACTAATGCATAGACCAGGATTGTCAGGACAGGAGGGACAATAATACCGGGTGTCACGCCTAAATCCGTGCTTGCTACAGACACAGTTGCCCCAGTTGAAGACCAGTTGGTCGAAACGCGTCAGACGGTTGCCCCCTCTCCATGCTGCTCTTTGTTCTCTATGTGATCATGATTTTATTTGTAGAGTTTTTTAAAAATAAAAAACCTCCCTTTTTTACCTGCGCCATGCGGAAGTTTTACATTTTTTCTTCCATACCTACCTGGATGAGAGTGATTATCCTGTTTGGGCCATTTGTGGCATATCCTGCCTCCAGAACCTGGAGTTCGGAATCCTCACTCAGATGACCTACCTGGAAGATTCCTTGAGGTTTGGTTGTTGACCCCTGGAGATTTGTTTGAAGTCCATCCTACCAGCTCTACCCTTCTGAAATCCTTTCTTTTGCCCAGCTGGGCTCACCGCCTGATTGACTCCATGTCGCTGACAGGGGAGTTCACCTTATCCGGTAAGAGTACCCATCTTTTCTCATCCACCGATATTGAGTACTACTGATGTTGATTTCCTCCATGGATTTATACCACCTTACCAGCCCACGCTTGTCACTCACCACCCAGAATTGACCCCTTCTGTGTTCTGATACTATTGGACACTACAGTATTTCACAATCCCTCACTTTGAGACTTTATGATTTATTTAATATTTCACGCACCATTGTATCTAAGATATGTGGACTTGATCATTTTTGATATTTTTTTCATTTTTCACCTAGCGCTGCATTTTACACTTTTCCTTTTATTGTTTTTGTCAAAACGTATGTAGCCCCTTTTTTGTTTTTGTCATCCTAGTAAGCGCAGTGTTTTTGTTTAATTTTTGCTTGCTACAGACACGACATCTTCTTTGGGGGGCTCGTTGGGTAGGGGTACTCGAGAGGACATAAGGAAAATGCCTCTCATGCAGCCGCCTTACTGCATTTGGTTGGGGAAGGTAAGGTGGACTCTGACAATCTCTTATTGGAATTTAAGGAAGGATCCAGTCCGTCCTGAAGCTCTGTATAGCACATGAGCGTTCAGCAAAGCCAATTGAAATAAATAAACAGACACTTTTTTGTACCAGCGTCTGGCCTTACGGGCAACTAAGTACGGCACCAACAACTGGTCGTTGAGGTCCACCCCTCCCATATTTTGGTTATATTCGTGGACACAGAGGGGTTTCTCCACAACACCAGTCGCCGTAGTAATTTGGACCGTCGTGTCTGCATGAAGGGAGGTAAGAACGAAAACATTCTTATTATCCCTCCACTTCATAGCGAGCAAGTTATTACACTGCAAGCAGGCTCTCTCTCCCAGCCTAAGACGGGAATCTACAAGCTGCTGGGGAAAGCCCCAGCGATTAGGTCGCACGGTGCCACATGCTCCAATCTGTTGATCAAAAAAGTGACTAAAAAGTGGCACGCTCGTGTAATAATTGTCCAAGTACAAGTGGTACCCCTTTCCGAATAAGGGGGACACCAAGTCCCACACTATCTTGCCAGCGCTTCCTATGTAGTCAGGGCAGTTTGTCGGCTCTACGTGACTATCTTTGCCCTCGTAAACCATAAATCTACATTTATAGCCTGTGGCCCTGTCACAGAGCTTATACATCTTGATCCCGTATCTGGCACGCTTGCTGGGAAGGTACTGTTTGAATGACAAGGGGCCAGAAAATTTAATCAGGGACTCATCAACGCAGACAAGTCTGCAAAACGCTGGTTGAAGTGGTTTACGAGGGGCTTAATTTTGTAGAGCCGATCGTATCCAGGGTTTCCACAAGGATGACAGAGTTCATTGTCATTGAAGTGCATGAACCGCAAAATCTGCTCATATCGTGCCCTGGTCATGGAGACAGAGAACAAGGGCATATGGTGAATTGGGTCAGTGGACCAATATGACCGCAACTCACTCTTTTTAGTTATGCCCATGTTGAGGGGAAGGCCCAGAAAGATCTTAAATTCGGAGACCGTAATTGGTCTCCAATCTCTGGCAAAGGAGGACTGGGGAATAGTGGCGATGTGTTGAAAAGTGTATAAATTGCTTTGGTTCACAATAGATCTATAGAGATCTTCGGGGAAAAACAGCGAATAAAAATCCAGTGGCGTAAAATCAATTGTTTCCACCTGAATTCCGGGTTGGCCAGTGAATGGGGAAAGTACGGGTGCTGCAGAAGTGGTGGGTTCCCAATTCGGATTGGCGAATGCAGCAGGAAGGGCACTATGGGCATGATGGGCCTGTGTTCATCTTCTTGGTGGCAGCGGGACACTACTAGTGCTTGCCACCTCACCAGCTTGAACTGCACTTATGGGACTCGCCACGTCCCCACGTGATACTGCAGTGCTGGATGTACGATCAGGGTGTACTAGGCCGCTGGTGCTTGCCAGTTCACCAAAAGGAATAGCGGCGCTAGTACTGCTCTGCTCCATACGAGGGACCTGCAGTTCTTGCACTTCAGGACAGAAGAAGAAGATTGGGGTCTGGTACGCCTGACCTTAGCAGGGACCATAACTCCATCGTCAGAGCTATCTGTCATGGAGCCGCTGTCCTCTACAGGATCGTATTCTGAGCCTGAATCTGACAGATGAGTGACTTCCTCTTCACTATCTGTCATGCTCAGAAACATGTAGGCCTCTTCACTAGTGTACCTTCGATTTGCCATTTTGGGCTCTAAATTTAGGGGTACACTAGTGAGACTCACAAGCAAAAAAGCTCCTGACTGTTAGCGACTGATTCAAAACGCTACCAAAAAACTGTTAGCGATCGCAGGGATCAGGCCTGACTCTGCGAACGCTGCAGTTATGTGTGCTTAGTGTTTTGTAAGTGTCAGTGATCGATCGATACTGCACTTGGGTGGGCTGGGCAGGGCTGGGCTGAGGGGCAAAACGCAGGTGCTAGCAGGTATCTGGGCTGATCCCGCTAACACTGTGTTTATGGGAACTCTAAACTGCTGGGGATGCTAGTATAGATCTGATCGGATCAGATATTGATCCGGTCAGATACTATAGCACTAAGGGAGGTGTATGCTGCGTGCGTGGGTGTTAGCGGTACTGGCGCTAACCTGACGCTGCCTGGGGCGACGCAGACCTTATCTGACCCTAAAAACGTAACGTATATCACTGCCGGGCAATTAGGGGGTTAAACCTTTATAAGGTAATAAACGGCGGGTGCCCTAAAACTATAATAAACTATAAAAAACAAACTAACTAACCAGCGTCACCCGTAACACTTATACAGTGATCGCTGGTGAAAGAGTTAACTAGGGGGCAATTGGGGGGGTTAAAACCTTTGGTAGGTAGTATATGGGGGTCCCTGTCGCTATAAAACGCTGACGGCGAACCTATATACTTACCTCCCTAACTAGCGTCACCTGTGTCACTAATACAGCGATCAGAAAAACGATCGCTTAGTGACACTGGCGACGGGGGGTGATCAAGGGGTTAACCTTTATTAGGGGGGGTTAGGGGGGTACCCTAGACCTAAAGGGGGGTACCCCAGACCTAAAGGGGGCTAGCCCTAACACTTATAACTGTCACAAACTGACACCAATGCAAAAAAAGAAACTGCTATTGGTGTCAGTGTGACAGGGGGTACAGGGGGGTGATCGGGGGGTGACTGGGGGGTGAAAAGTGTGCCTGGCGTGTTCTACTGGAAGTGTAGTGTTGGTGCACTTACTTGATGTCTTCTCTCCTCAGCGCCGGAACGAAAAAGACCGGCTCGAGGAGAGATGACATCACTTCCTCTGCCTCTGTTTACATTACAGAGGCAGAGGAAGATTCTCGTTGGCTGGGAGCGATCGCAAGGGGGGGGCCACGAATGGATGGCCTCCCCCTCACGTCTGATCGCCGCCAGACAGAAGCCGACCACCTCGGGCACCCAGGGGGGGTCCGATAGGTACGTGATTCTGCCTGCCCATGCCATTCTGCCGACTTACATCATCGTGAGGCGGTCGGCAAGTGGTTAAATAGCACTAAAAAATAATGTGTTAAAAAATCATATAGAATAAAATAGGAAATGGGAAAAAACTTGGTCATAATGCAAACAAGCTGTTAATCAATTGATAACGTCATTCTGTGACGAAACGCATCTGGGAGGTACGTGCTGATGTCACCACGTCGCCCTATTGAGGAGGATGGGAGTTTTGTAATGTTGCCGGTCGGCTTCGTTTTTAGCTATATTTGACCATTCGTTTGTAAGTGTATTTCTTCTTTTATAATAAGTTAGTTAAGACGGTATCACGCTATTGGTATCATTCTTTTTTTGGGACTGCTATTCATTCAACCCATGCAATGTACGGAGCCTTCGGTTCAACGCTGTGAGTCTGTTCCATCCATCCATAAGCCTCATGCTTGCATCCAGTTGATGATCCACCTATTCGTTAGGATATCTGCATTTTTGGGCTTGCCATCTGGTAAGGAGGCTCTCTGCGTGGTGTTGGTGCACTGGATTTGCATTTTTCACTAGTTGATGATCCACCTATTCATTAGGATATCTGCATTTTTGGGCTTGCCATCTGGTAAGGAGGCTCTCTGTGTGGTGTTGGTGCACTGGATTTGCAATTTTCACCGGGTGTTTCTCATGCTCTCTTTCTTCACATTGTGAGTGCTATCCTATTTATATCTTAAATTGTATACTTTTGACAATATTACGCTATGTTACACACATTTTTCTTTTCTGGGATGATTTTGTGTTGTGGAACCAACGTTAACCTGTGATATAAGAATGCAACGAATTCATCACATTGTGATCTTTTTCAAATCAAGGCCTGGGCTGGGTTAAAGCCATCTGTCTAATTGGCTTACGTTTCTAGTAAGCATGCTATTCACTAGTTGGGGATACACTTCGTTATGTCAAATCACCGGGTGTAATTTTGCAACTTTTTGAATATTCAACATTTTGGACTTCATTTTGTACTAACACATGTGTTATATTTTTTATGTGCGTTTTTTTTTTTTTTTTTTTGGATTGTTTGATTTATATGGTCAGAGATTATCATAAATGATTTCATTGTTTGCTTCATAGCTTATATTGAATAGTTAATTTTTTCAGGTATAATATATATTTTTCAATTTATTCAGCGCAGCTTTTCCGTTTCATATTTGTTTTGTGTATATCCCACAATAAGCTGCTGCTTATTAGATTATTCCAAGCGCAGTTTTTTTTCCTTTACAAATGTAGAATCAACAGGCCTGCAGCCCCAGAGTCGATTAGAGCCTGTATTTCAACGGACGACTCAGCCCAAGAAAGGATAACCAGAACCAGCTCATCCTTCTTGATAACTGGGGACGAAACAATGCCACCTAAGGTCTGTCCATGACAGGACCTCAAGGTTCCCTGGACGGATAGGACAAGACTTCAAAAAGTGATCTGTCTGACCACAAAGGCACAATCTCTCCCTCCTCCTAAGGGCTCTCTCAGCTGCATAGAGACGCGTGAAGCCCAAGTGCATGGGTTCACCTTCACTGACCAACTCGGTACCAGGAGGCATGGGGGGTGAGGGAGGCAAGGGTGGGACAGCAAAGCTCGGAGACCAATGTACAGGAGGCTTCCGCAAGTGCTCCTTAAAAGAGTCTTTCTCTAAGTCTGGAGTCAATGAGGATGTGGGCATATCTCGGGCTGCTATCTCATCCTTGATGGTATCCGAGAAACCATGAGAAAAAGCTGCCAAGAGGGCTTCATTGTTCCACACAACCTCTGCTGCCAGAGTATGGAATTCAATGGCATAATCGGCAACAGTTTGATGGACATAAGGCACTTGGCAGCAGAAGCGGAGCATGCGGGAACGTCAAATACCCTTTTAAAAAAAGCCGCAAACTCTGGGTAACTCAGAAAAATGGGTTTTTGCGTCTCCCAAAGAGGGTTTGCCCAAGCCAAAGCTCTCTCAGAAAGCAAAGATATCATGAAACCTACTTTGCGTCAGTCCGTGGGAAATGCCTGGGCCAGCATCTCAAAGTATATCTCAACCTGGTTGATAAACCCTCTGCATTGGACTAGATCGCCCCCAAATCCTTGTGAAAGTGGAGCGGAACCAGACATACCTCTTATAGAGGCAATACCCGAGGCGGGTGCCTGCACAGAGACTGGAGCAGCAGTAGGGATGGCCTGCAACACAGGTTGTACTGGAGCAGCCACAGTGGGAGATTCCAGGTGAGCCGTGTGACTCAGGAGCGTTTGTAACGTCATGGCAAACTGATCCATGCAGTGATTCTGCTCATCCAATCTGGAAAAAATATTACCAACAAGTAGATTAACTGCATCTTCTGAATTCATGGCATTCGCCTACTGTCAGAAACCATGAATCAGACCAAGACAGAAGTGCAGTTAAATCACACTTGTTTAATAATAAAAGTAAATAAAACAAATGTAGTCAAAACATAGCCAAAGTTCGGTAACCGAAATGGATAGTCAGACAAGTCAGAAAGTCAGGAAGCCAGGTATCAGCGTAGTGGAATAGCAAGCAGGATCGGGAACCAGGAGCACAGGAGAAAGTCTCTGTGATGTTGACCAAGGTGAAGGCAGAGATCATCTGGGCTGGACGGCTTAAGTAAGCAGGACTGATGAGCAGGATATCATCAACAGGTGAGTCACTGTGGAGAGATAGGAGCTGTCAATTAGCCGACAACTGAGCGGCCAGCTCAGAGAAGGAAGGGCTAAGCCCAGCCCTGACACCCACCCATACTCAAACTATGCCAGGTAGTAAGAAGCCTCCACTTACCTATGTTGCATGTCTGTAATCCAAAAACCTTGTCACCAGTCTGCTTGAAGTAATAAATAATTGTGCTCATGTTTGTAGTTGAAGAACTCCCAGCAGCTTCATTACAGGTTGTCTCTTCAATTACAAAACTACTGTTTGGATTCTTTGTCAAATCTGCACCAAGCTGCAGTTGTTAATGTTAATAACCTCTTGTCACCCACATAACACATATGTGCAGTGGCAAAGAGGGTGAGCTTTAACGCCCACACATCGCGCATATCTGTTCATGGATGGTAGAGCTTTGTGTGCTGGGAGCACACTCACTCCCAGCACAGTGACCGAGCCGTTAAAGACAGCTCTGTCTCCGCTAATGATCAGGAGCTGGCAGGACAGCTCCCAATCATGTGACAGGCAATCACATTGGTCACGTGATCATCCAGCCCTTCTCTCCCCCTGAGCATAAAGACCCTTTTAAAAGGACACTGTAGCTGGGCAGGAAGGGCTAACATTTTATTAGCAATCCTAGCAGCTAATGTTTGCAACTTTGTCTTCTTTAAAAGCTTGATTTCTTCTTAATTCTTCAGTTCTTAAAATCACTGCCCTAGGTTTTAATTATTGATCCCACTGACCACAAATTCAGAGGGTGAGCTAATTAACACTGCCACTGACCACTGATGTGCAATGCAAGGAGAAGGGGGTTAATTAACATTGCTAACGCTTACCACCAATGCAGGAAGGGGGTTAAGGCAGGTTTACCAACATTGCCACTGACCACCAAGGAAGGGTTAAATAGCACTACCACTAACCACCAATGGAGGGGATGTTGTTACTGCAGTCCTTTGCACCTGAACTGGGTGTTATTATTGTGTCCCTTGACACCAATGTTGGGGGTTACTATTATGGGGACTGGGGAGGCACAGTTTAACATTTTCACCTTGGGCACTGGATGACCTTGTCCCAGCACTTTCCTATTATATCACACTCAATTAAGCTGCTTACATACTCTCCAGCAACTGTGCTATTTGTGTTGCAATTGTCTCTGAAATATAGCATTTTGATTGTTATTGGAGGATAAAACTTGCCTTGTGTCTGTCACATGCTATTGTGGTTTTGAATTGTTTTTTGTTAACCTTAATTGATATTTTATCAAACTCTTAATAAAAATCTGGAATCTGTGGCTGTTTAACCACTTCATGTCCTTAGACTGTTTAATAATGTCCTGGACTTGAAGTGGTTAAAGCAAGCCCATTGAAACAATGATTATTTTTGCTGGGAGACAGTATTTGGTGAGTATATGATATAGGATTTTTTGGGGGGGGGGGCGGGGGGAGGGGATTTCTTTTGGGTGCAGGATTTTCACTGAAAGAAAGAGGAATTGAGCTGGGAGGGAGATTTGGGTGGGGGCAAAGTTTTTGGGAGGAGGGGAGTTAGCAGAGGGGGGATTTGTACTGGGAAGAGGGTCTAGTTTTGTAGGGGTATTTAACTGAGAGGGGAAAGTGGGGAAAAGTATTGCTTGCTGGCCACTGCACTCTTATCATTTTGTGCATTTTATGCATTGCATACTCCTGACTAGGGATTAGCCGAACACCCCCCGGTTCGGTTCACACCAGAACCTGCGAACCGACCGAAAGTTCGCGCGAACTTTAGAACCCCATTAAAGTCTATGGGACTCAAACGTTCAAAATCAAAAGTGCTAATTTTAAAGGCTAATATGCAAGTTATTGTCCTAAAAAGGGTTTGGGGACCCGGGTCCTGCCCCAGGGGACATGTATCAATGCAAAAAAAAGTTTTAGCCCGGGTTCACACCTATGCGAATTAGAGGTGCGTTTCCGCACCTCTAATTCGCATAGCAGGAGAATGTGACTGGCTCCCTATGGAGCCAGTTCACATATCTCTGGGGCGGCTGCGGTGCGCACTGCACAAAAACGCTGTGCGTCTTTGGCTGCGTTTCAGGGCCGAATTCAGGCATAGAATCGGCCCTGATTCGTCCCTGAAACGATGAACAGGGACGCACAGCGCTCCTGTGCGATCCGCAGCCCATTGTGGTGTGAACCCGGGCTTAAAAAAGGCTGTTTTTTTTGGGAGCAGTGATTTTAATGATGCTTAAAGTGAAAAAAAAAAGTGAAATATTCCTTTAAATATCGTACCTGGGGGGTGTCTATAGTATGCCTGTAAAGTGGCGCGTGTTCCCGTGCTTAGAACAGTTCCTGCACAAAATGACATTTTTAAAGGAATAAAAGTAATTTATAACTGCTTGTGGCTTTAATGTAATGTCGGGTCTCGGCAATATGGATGAAAATCAGTGAGACAAACGGCATGGGTGCCCCCCCCCAGTCCATTACCAGGCCCTTTGGGTCTTGTATGGATATTAAGGGGAACCCCGCACCCAAATTGAAAAAAGGAAAGGCGTGGGGCCCCCAGGCCCTATATACTCTGAACAGCAGTATGCAGGCGGTGCAAACAAGACAGGGACTGTAGGTTTGTTGTTAAGTAGAATCTGTTTCTAATTTTGAACTGGTACATTTTTAAAGTGTAGCTCCAGCCAAAAAATCTATTTTTAAGCTTTTTGGAAAACAGGGAAGGGTTATCACCCCTGTAACATTTGTTTTGCTGTCTGTGCACCTCTTCAGAAGATTTCACCTCACTTTCTGTCCCAATGACAAATGTTTTTTGAAAATGTGGGGCTTTTAGTGAAACAAGGATTGGTGATAAAGCATCAGTGAAGAGGAGACACGTTTTTCCCATATTAACTCTTACAGGAGAGAATTTCCATTCCTAGGGGTAGATTTCATCTCACTTCCTGTTGTCTCCTTCTGTTTGCAAGTAGGAGTTGTTTGTAAGTTGGATGTTTGAAAGTAGGGGCCTGCCCTATATACTCTGCAGAAATTGGGGCCTTAGGTGTTGCCACAACATTGTAAGCCCTCACAGTTACTCTTGGTGGGCCCAGGAACGGGCCCTGCTGTGAAATATTAGATCAAGAATTGTAATTACATGCCATTGTTAAACAGTGGTAGAAAAATTGGGCCTTTGGTGGTGGTGGTGGTGCCACAACACTGTAAGTCCTCACAGTTACTCTTAGTGGGCGTTGGAACAGGCCCTGCTGTGAAATATTATATCAAGAATTGCAATTACATGCACCTGTTTAACAGGGGCAGAAAAGTTGGGCCTTTGGTGATGGTGGTGGTGGTGTTGCCACAACACCGTAAGCCCTCACAGTTACTCTTGGTGGGTGCAGGAATGGCCCCTTCTGTGAAATATTACATCAAGAATTGTAATGACATCTCCCTGTTGAACAGGGGCAGAAAAATTGGGCCTTAGGCACTGGTGCCACAACACTGCAACCCCTCACAGATGCTATAGTTAGAGCACAGGAATGAGCAAAGTATTGCATCAAAAATTGTAATTATACACCCCTGTGGCTGAAAGATTGGGCCTTGGGCACTGGTGGCGGTGCCCAGAACCAAAAATGTTCTTACAAGCTATCAGCATGAAAATTGTGGAGGAAGAGGATTGTGACTCAGCATAACAGGATAGTCACTCAGCATCAACATAGGCAGTCTTGAAGGGATCTCACATTAAAAAAAAAATCAACCTTTTACATCAACATCAGGTGCTTGGTAGCTGGTGATCCAAGACTGATTCATTTTTATGAAGGTCAGCCGATCGACTGATTCGGTGAACAGGCGTACCCTGTGATCGGTTACAAAGCCTCCAGCAGCACTGAATGTGCGTTCCGAAAGAACGCTGGATGCAGGACAGGCCAGTAGCTCAATTGCATACTGTGCAAGCTCTGGCCAGTGATCCATCCTCAAGACCCAGTAACCCAGAGGATTTTCAGTGGGAAAGGTGTCCAAGTCTGATCTTGCCCCTAGGTAATAATGCACCATGTGAATCAGACGTTGGCGATGGTTGCTGGTACCAATCAGACCTTGGGGCTGCGGACTAAAAAATTGTCTGAACGCATCGGTCAGACGACCACCTTCTCCACCGCTCCTTCTGTGACTGACCAAAGCCTCGGCAACACGTTGTCCATGAGGACCAGGAAATTGTAACCTCCCAGTCTCTGGGAACACGTTGCACAGACCTTTCTGCAAGGCCTCCCGAAGGTGTTTCATCCTCTGCTCCCTCTGCGACGGCAAGATAAGGTCCGCAACCTTACCCTTGTAACGTGGATCAAGGAGGGTTGCCAGCCAGTAATCATCCCTCCCCTTGATACCACGAATACAAGGATCCTTCCGCAGGCTTTGCAGGATCAGGGAGGCCATGCAGCGTAGGTTTGCTGAGGCATAGGGTCCAGAGTCCTCTGGATCACTAAGGACGACATGATCCGCAGCCACCTCCTCCCAGCCACGTACAAATCCATGGGTTTCTTTGGACTGTAAATGATCACTTGAAGACTGCTGCTGATGCTGAGTGCCAGGCACCACCTCCATGCTGACACAATCCTCCTTCTCCTCATCCTCTTCCTGTGTGATCGGCGAGTACGCAGGAACACTGTCTGGATAAAGAGGGCCTTGAGAGATATGGAAGTACTCCTCTTCCTCCCTCTGTTCTGCCTCAAGTGCCCTGTCCATTATTCCACGCAGCGTGTGCTCCAACAGGTGGACAAGAGGGACAGTGTCACTGATGCATGCACTGTCACTGCTCACCATCCTCATGGCCTCCTCAAATGGTGACAGGACAGTGCATGCATCCCTGATCATAGCCCATTGGCGTGGGGAAAAAAAACAAGCTCCCCTGACCCTGTCCAGGTGCCATATTCACATAGGTACTCATTGATGGCCCTCTGCTGCATGTGAAGCCGCTGCAGCATGGCCAACGTTGAGTTCCACCTGGTGGGCATGTCACAGATTAGGTGGTTCTTGGGCAGGTTTTGTCTCCATTCATTTTGGAGGTCAGCCAGCCGAGCACTGGCATTATATGACCTGCAGAAATGTACACAGACTTTCCTGGAATGCCTGAGGACATCCTGTAAGCCCGGGTACCTGGCCAAGAACCGCTGCACCACCAAGTTAAGGACATGAGCCAAACAGGGCACATGGGTCAATTGTCACTGTCGGAGGGCGGAGAGGAGGTTGGTGCCATTGTCGCAAATCACCATACCTGCCATAAGCTGGTGTGGCGTCAACCACCTCTGAACCTGCCCCGGCAGAGCTGACAGAATCTCTGCCGCAGTGTGGCTCCTGTCCCCCTAGCACACCAGCTCAAGCACCGCATGGCATCTTTTTTCCTGCGTGCTTGCGTAGCCCCTTGAACTCCTACGGGGCACTGCTGGTTCCGAGGACAAATCAGCACAGGAAGAGGCCATGGAGGAAGAAGAGGAGGGGGTGGAGGAGAGAGGTGTGGCAGAATCACCACTAGTAGAATTTTGGAGGCATGGTGGCTGAACAACCTCCAACACTACCGCACCCTGTCCTGCATCCTTCCCAGCTGCCAGAAGAGTCACCCAGTGTGTGTGGTGAAAGATAGGTAACGTCCCTGTCCATGCCTGCTGGACCATGAGTCAGCGGTAATGTGCACCTTACCGTTGACCGCACTGTCCAGCAAGGCCAAGCCATTGCCTTCCGCATGACGGTAGAGAGCCGGAATCGCCTTCCGTGAGAAAAAGTGGCCTTTGGGAACCTGCAACTGAGCAACCGCACATTCCACAAAACTCACGGAAGGGGGCAGAGTCTACCAACTGAAAAGGCAGCAATTGAAGTGCTAGCAATTTAGCCAAGCTAGCATTCAACCGCTGGGCATGTGGATGGCTGGGATCAAACTTCTTTCGGCGGTGCAGCAGCTGGGGCAGGGAAATTTGCCTGGTACAATCTGACATTGGTGTACCGATAGCAGATTGCCCGCAAGTACCTGGCTGTGACACACCTAATTCTACACCTTCATTCCTCTCAGTGCAGGTTTCAGAGAGGACTGAATGTATAGTGGGATTGGAGATCCCAGCTGATGAGGAGAGGTCCGTTTTGTTCTTTGGTGTGGATCTTTCAGGTACGCTTGCCAACGAACTGCATGGCAGGTCGACATATGTTTGGTCAAGCATGTGGTGCCCAAACAGGTGATGTTTTGGCCACGCAAGATACGCTTGAGGCATATGTTGCAAATAGCAGCTGTGGGATCTGATGCACTCGTCTCAAAAAAGGCCCACACCAAATAACTTTTGGAATAACACGCAGAGACAGCAGCGCTCTGCACATGCAAAGCTCTGCGGTTTGATGCAGTCGGTGTGCTGCCCTTAAGCTGGCCCCTGCAGGGCATCCTGCCTCATTGGAGATGTGCCTCCTCCTTCTCCTCTCTCCTATCAGGCACCAACGTGGAGTCAGTGACCTCATCATCCCCTTCCTCCTCATCACTGGAGCAAAGCTGGCAGTATGCTGCAGCTGGGGGAACATGACTGCCAGACTGCTGTCCTCCTTGGGCACCCCCTCTCTCTGGGCTCACGTTACTGCCTTCCTCTAGCTGGGTACCATCATCGGAGCCTTCAAAACGCTGGGCATCCTCTTGGAGAATTTTCCTCACACTGTGGTCAAACAGTTTGGGGACTCCTCAGGAGGACATGGTGGGGCTAGGGAAGGAGTGACTGATGCCATTGAGCCGAGGGAAGAGGCCATGTTGGCAGCTGCTTTGCCAGACAAAGTACCCTGAGCCTGGGTGAGAGGATGAGGAGGATGAGGACAGCTTGGTCATCCACTCTACCAGGTCTTCCACATGTTGCGGCTCAACACGGCCAGCTGTCGAAAAAAGGACAACCATGACATCCTGATGAGGATGCACCGTCTCCACGACCAGCACTGTTGCCTCTAGACATAGAGCCTGCTTGCCCTCTTTTATTGGCTTGTGACTGTCTGCCTCTCCTTGTTGGCCTTCCAGACATACTAATGACCTGCAGTGAGATGTAGCTGCACAAAGCTGGGATGTATATATATACTGATACTGCAGCTAGCAGAATCAACTGCCTGCCTGTAGTATTATTAGTATGAGAACACCAGCAATTGTCTTCAGGTAGCTTTAGGTGCACACTGTGCAGAGGACACAGTACACTAACTGTAAATACTGTAGATGCCTGCCTGTGGTACTAATAGGATCAGAAGAACACCACCAATTTTCTTCAGGTAGCTTTAGGTGCACACTGTGCAGAGGACACAGTACACTAACTGTAAATACTGTAGCTGCCTGCCTGTGGTTCTAATAGGATCAGAAGAACACCACCAATTGTCTTCAGGCAGCTTTAGGTGCACACTGTGCAGAGGACGCAGTACACTAACTGTAAATACTGCAGCTGCCTGCGGTACTAATAGGATCAGAAAAACACCAACAATTTTCTTCAGGTAGCTTTAGGTGCACACTGTGCAGAGGATGCAGCACACTAACTGTAAATACTGCAGCTGCCTGCGGTACTAATAGGATCAGAAGAACACCACCAATTTTCTTCAGGTAGCTTTAGATGCACACTGTGCAAAGAACGCACTACACTAACTTGTAAATACTGCAGCTGCCTGCGGTACTAATAGGATCAGAAGAACACCACCAATTTTCTTCAGGTAGCTTTAGGTACACACTGTGCAGAGGAGGCACTACACTAACTTGTAAATACTGCAGTTGCCTGTGGTTCTAATAGGATCAGAAGAACACCACCAATTTTCTTCAGGTAGCTTTAGGTGCACACTGTGCAGAGGACGCACTACACTAACTTGTAAATACTGCAGCTGCCTGCAGTGCTAATAGGATCACAAGAACACCACCGATTTTCTTCAGGTAGCTTTAGGTACACACTGTGCAGAGGATGCACTACACTAACTGTAAATACTGTAGCTAATAGGATCAGAAGAACACCAGCAATTTTCTTCAGGTAGCTGTAAATACTGTAAAAACGCCTGCCTGCCTGTCAGTAGGAAGAGAATAACAGGAATGGATCTAGCTAAACTGAATATACAATGTGTGTGTATGTGTGTGTGTGTCTATATATATATATATATATATATATATATATATATATATATATATATATATATATATATATATATATATATATATATATATATATATATATATATATATATATATATATATATATAACACCTAGGATGCATATATATATACACAATACACTGTAAGTGCAGCTAACTGACTCGCCTGCCTACTCTAACTTGAAACAAATGACACTGTCTCTCTCTCTCTCGCTATCTCTCTCAACGCCGGAACACACTACACAGAGCCAACGTGCAGGTGCCTTATATAGTGTGGGTCGTGTACTAAACCCCCTGAGCCATAATTGGCCAAAGCCACCCTGGCTTTGGCCAATTATGGCTCTCTGTACAGACGGTTCTGTTATTGGCCAAGCATGCGGGTCATAGTGCATGCTTGGCCAATCATCTGCCAACAATGCACTGCGATGCCGCAGTGAATTATGGGCCGTGATGCGCCACTCAAATTTGGCGCGAACGCCCATATCGTTAGCAATTCGATGAATGGTCGAACATGGGTTCGACTCGAAATCGAAGCTCATCCCTACTCCTGACCCTTGCAGTCTGTGCATTATGTGCTTCTAAACCCAGCACTCACTTCAGCACTCTGTGCATATGTATTACAGACCCTTGCAATTTTTGTGTTGCACACCCCTGGCCCCTGCACTTACTAGACTACTGCACTCTATTTTATAATATATATATATAATTGTGTCAACGGTTACTGGATACTAGACAGCCGTTATTATATTAAGTTCTTTTAACTGTTCTTTTTTTTTAAGGCAGGTTCAAGGAAGAGTTACCTCTATTTTCAGTGTGCAGATACATATATGTAATGGAAGTGCTTAATTTTTAAACATTATTGTGCTGAGTTTGATACATGTATGTGAGACTTGTGCTTGTGGAACAGCAACTGAAGCATATTTTATGGGTACATTAAAGGCGCAGGTTCTATTTAGCCATGTCACTTTTACCACCTTCCCGTTAACGTCATTTGGCCTAAACTACTGTTAACTGCAGTATGTTATGCAAACCTCATTAATTACTCTCCTTGGGGTGCCCAAGGATGTGTCAGCAAAAAAAGGAAAAATAATTGGTGGGACTTTAAATGAAGCACATAACTAAGTCAGACGAGCCAATCCATGTAGAACATAATAATTTATTACAAAGGGTATACATACACATATAGGGTAATAAAAGTAATACAATCATAAATAATATTGAATCTCATTGGATAAATAGCATTCCTAGATAGTTCATGATAAAACAAATGTCTCAACATAATGTGCATGGTAATATGGTATTAGGTCTCATTGGTCTGCGGCTGATATATAGTACCATACATGCCCCCTGTTACACTTTAGTTTGAACCATCAGGTAACACACTTTTGCACCTCTGGATTATCTATGTCGGTTTCCCAAAATCCTCAAAGGTAAATAGGTATTTTCTTTTTCACTACCTACTCTATTTTATACACAACCTCATCCTCACGTCATACTTTTGGTCATTTTAAATTATTTCTTTTTTTTTTCATTTATTCTTTCTCTTTCTCACACCCATGGACATTTCCCCTACATACACACACTAGGTTGCATTCTATCTAACACATCAGTTGTGGTCTCAGTTCGCCTTACCCTAATAATTTTTTACAGATAAGCTCTGGCAAGCACTCATATTGTGAACCGGTCACACTATCAATCATCTATACCACAGTTGGAATCTGGTATCTTTTCTATCTTGGTGGTTAGTTTCAAAGCCGTGCTTCCAGTGGTACCGTCTCAGCTCCCGGGGACGGCGTTTTCTGCAGTGCCTTCTACCATTAATATCACCACCAGTCATACCCATATGTTATAGATTTGTTATTATCTCTTATATTTTTTCTTTGGCATTTTTTATTATAGATACCTCTAAAATCATGCATCTGCTCCTGACGAGTGGTAATGTAGCCACGAAACGCGTAGAGCTTTTTTACGATGCTACGTCACAGTTTCTAGGCCAAATTTTTACCTTATTGAAGTCTATAAGAACGAACCAATTCTTCATTGTTACTATACCTACATGCTACCATTACAATTGGAGTTTACATACCATAAGTCTACTATCATGTAACAAGATGTCGAGACAAGTGCTTTATATTATGTATTGTTCAGGTTTTTTTATACTGAGACCTAATACCATATTACCATGCACATTATGTTGAGACATTTGTTTTATCATGAACTATCTAGGAATGCTATTTATCCAATGAAATTCAATATTATTTATGATTGTATTACTTTTATTACCCTATATGTGTATGTATACCCTTTGTAATAAATTATTATGTTCTACATGGATTGGCTCGTCTGACTTAGTTATGTGCTTCATTTAAAGTCCCACCAATTATTTTTCCTTTTTTTGCTCAAACGTACTGGGGATGGAGGTAAATGTTAGTATTTCCTCATTTAAAGTCCCACTCAGGCCTTAGGTCTTGCTTTTCTCCAATGATGTGTCAGGTCTTTTAAAATCCTACCAGTGCCCCTGGTGATGATTTTCATTATTGTTATACATTTAAAATAACATAGATCAGTAAGTCATACCTTTTGCAGTAGCAAAGCATTGTCTAATTTCATTGTAATTGGTATGTATGCATGTAATTACTGTCCAGGTCATAATTTTTTTTGTCAGTAGAAATGTTTATTTAAATTTTCACAATAGTGTATAGGCCAAGGTGCAGTAGAATACAGTACCTTGAAAAAGTATTCATACCCCTTGAAATTTTCCACATTTCATGTTACAACCAGAAACGTAAATGTATTTTAATGGGATTTTATGTGATAGACCAACACAAAGTAGCACATAATTGTGAAGTGGAAGGAAAATGATAAACAGTTTTCATTTTTTTTTACAAATGAACATGTGAAAAGTGTGGCATGCATTTGTATTCAGCCCCCACCCCCCCACCCTCCTAGTCAATACTTTGTAGAACCACTTTTCGCTGCAATTACAGCTGCAAATCTTTTTGGGGTATGTCTCTACCAGCTTTGCACATATAGAGAGTGACATTTTTGCCAATTCTTCTTTGCAAAATAGCTCAAGCTCTGTCAGATTGGATGGAGAGCCTCTGTGAACAGCAATTTTCAAGTCTTGCCACAGATTCTCAGTTGGATTAATGTCTGGACTTTGACTGGGCCATTCTAACACATGAATATGCTTTGATCTAGACCATTCCCTTGTAGCTCTGGCTGTATTTTTAGAGCTGTTGTCCTGCTGGAAGGTGAACTTTTGCCCCACTTTCAAGTCTTTTGCAGACAATAACAGATTTTCTTCTAAGATTGCCTTGTATTTGGCTCCATCCATCTTCCCATCAACTCTGACCAGCTTCCATGTCCCTGCTGAAGAAAAGCATCCCCAAAACATGATGCTGCTACCACCATGTTTCATGGTGTGATGTGTAGTGTTAGTTTTCTACCCCACATAGCATTTACTTTTAGACCAAAAAGTTCAATTTCGGTCTCATCTGACCAGAGCACCTTCTTCCACATGTTTGCTGTGTCCCCCACATGGCTTATTGCAAACTGCAAACGGGACTTCTTATGGCTTTCTTTCAACAATGGCTTTCTTCTTGCCACTCTTCCATAAAGGCCAGATTTGTGGAGTGCACAACTAATAGTTGTCCTGTGGACAGATTCTCCCACCTGTGCTGTGGATCCCTGCAGCTCCTCCAGAGTTACCCTAGGCCTCTTGGCTGCTTCTCTGATTAACGCTCTCCTGAAATTGCACAGACCACATGGCAGAGTTGTAGGAAGTGAAAGAACATAAAATTTAGAAGGTGAAAGTTGGCTCGGGCATATTTTTAAGCTTTCACACACATTAACCACTTGCGGGACTACCTAACAAATATGTATGTTGCAAGCTTATACAGTAGCAGGCTGATGCCTGCCTGATTTTTTTAATCTGCAGGCAATTCTGTAAAAGCAACCTGAGTGGCTAATTAGCTGCTGGATCACTTTTACAGATGGCGGGCAGGGTCTTCCCCTATATAACCCCCTCCTATACAGGAAGTACCTCAGTTTTGTAGCAAGCAATGAAATCCCTCCCCCCCCAAAAAAAAAAAAAAAAAAAACGTGAGGGACTTCTGTGTCCTGTGATGTACTCCAAGAAATGGATTTCACGGGTAAGTATTTAGAAAAAATCCAATTTTCTTTATCGTACATCACGGGACACTGAGCAGGCTATAAACATAACTATCTGGGACGTTCCAGAGCAATACGTATGATGGAAGGGAGACTCCATCACAGAAACCACCACCAGAGAAGGACCTACTCTGCTGTTTGTAATTAGGGATGGGCCGAATGGAACCCTGTTTAGTTCACACCAGAACTTTCGAACACCGCGAAAGTTCGGACCCGAATAACGAACCCCGTTAAAGTCAATGGGACCCGAACGTCAAAAATATGCAAGGCTTATATGCAAGTAATTGGGCATACAATGGTTATAGGGGTCCGGGTCCTGTCCTGGGGGACATGTATCAATAAAAAAAAAGTTTGGGGAAAAAAACGTAATTTTTTAATTAGCAGTGATTTTTTGATTTTTAAAGTGAAAGCATAAAAATGAAAATTTCCTTCCAATATAGTGCCTAGGGGTCCCCTTAGTCTACCTGTAAAGTGGCAGATCTGTAACATGTCTAGAATCTGCTGAAGCAATAATTGCATTTATAAAGCCAAAAAATATGACATTTTCCCTGCAAGCTGCCTTTATTTTGCACAGCAACAGCTGGGGAGCCAGTGTGTATGATGAGACCACAATGTAGTGATGTAGTGCACTGGGAACAAGATTAGAGATTTTTTGGATACATTCTGGTGTCACTTTGACTTTGGATAGAAGTAACGGGTGCATAAAAATTGGTCTTTGGCTGTTGTGGCACCTTCCCACCGTAACTCTATAGAGGTAATCTTGATGAAAGCAAGAATTGGCCTTGCTGTAAAAAATTGCAATGATATGCACCTGTCAAATAGGTGCAGAAAAATTGGTCTTTGGGTGTCGGAGGCGCCTTCCCACCATAACTCTATAGGCGTATCATAACATGGTGTATCTGGGAGCCCTGACCAATCCCCAACTAGGATTGGCAGGGGGCAGGCCTCCTATATATGCCCAGGGTCAGCATTCTAGGGGAGGAGTTGTCGGGTGGAAGAACTGAGTGATGGAGTGTTAGGCTGTAGTGGCCTTTGAAGGAGCCCCCCTGTCTGGGGGATGTCCTTGAGCCGGGGAAGGAACCCCTCCATACAACCCAAACGAGGGGTATCCTGAACAGGAGCAGGAGAAGGAGAGCGGGGAACATTGCCAGGCAAATCATGAGGAGGGATCCATCTGTGGTTTGATGAGTGACAGGCACAGTCAGAAGACCTGCGAGAGACAAGCTAGGGGTGGATATAGAGCCAGAGGTAGAGATTGTGATGTTGCTTGTGTTTGAGACAGGCTACTGCAGCCAGGAGGGTTGGCAGAGCCTGCACAGGACTTTCTGGGATCAGTAGTTCACCTAAAACACAGCTAGCACAAAGAGACTCTTTTTAGTTGATATTGTTTGCTACACCAAATGGGACTGAAGATCCCTGCCAGTGAATGGCGAATCATTAACTGTTTAGCTTTATTCAGAGTGAGGCCTAACCATGTGGTAGCCGTGCCAGGAATCAAGCATTATGCAGTAGAGGAAGCAGAAGTGACTCATAAGTGATGTGCTGGAGGAGTATGGAGCTCCTAAGAGACTAATACAGATTTCAAATATCTTTTTCATCCTTTTTAATTATCTGGGCATCCAATGTTCCCTCAATAAAATAGCAAAAACAAGCTGATGGACTGTTCATTGTTCAGTGAGGAATAACTGGAAGTGAATGCTGGGCTGTGCAGGGTGACAGGTGGAACTACTACACTCAGCGACCCCACGGGGGCACCGCTACATTTGGAGGTCCCACCGAGATCCACCTTGTCACGGGAAACCTGCTGGTCATTGTCCCTAGCAACAGAAAGGAGGGGAACTCAGTTTGTTCTGTCATCATTTAGGATTACGCCCAGGGACAGGACTTGTGTGTTTGCCTATGTTTCAGTGTTTAACAAGTGCCGTTGTCCATAGCAACCACCAAGGACTGTCGTTTAATTGCTGTTCCTGCTACCCAGTTACCCCAACCAGTGCTGGAACAGACACTTGTACCAATCCAGCGATTCAGTGACTGTAAAAATGTGTCATTACCCCTGGCAACCATGGCGGGCAATCACACGTATGGATTACAAATATGCCCATCGCTTTGCACGGCGTGGCCATTCCACACTGGATTACAGGACACTTGAACTTTGCTCCAAACTCCTGCTTAAAGACAGTAAAGTGTGCCTGAGAATGTCTACTGTTGCCCCGGGTGATAGGAAGCAATCTGTGGGTGCCTGCAGGTGGGACTATGTCAAGTCACTTCTTTACAGGGAGGCATTGGCTGTCATCTTTATTGTTGCCACAGGCAACCACTGAATAATTCATCTGCTGTCTGTGTTTGGTCGCTTGGGAGCGGTCAGCGCTGAGCGACATGTCTGGGAAAGTCCTGCTAGCATCAGCATGCCTGCAAACTTCAGTTCATTAAACAAGGGGACAGCATGCACAAGAAGGAGCCTGCTTATCAGTTTCACAGGCGCCTGGCCGTCGGAGAGCTGGAGGGTGGAGCCACGCCCTGGAGAAAACTAACAGGTTCCTGCTAGCAGCAGACACGAGGCAGAGCAGCAAGATGGCGGAGGGTAGTCGGCTGATACCCACCTTACAATGGCTGTCTGAGGAGCAGGAAATAACACTGGTGGACAACAGAGTTCGTTTGGAGCTTCGCAGGGACACACCCTCGGGGTTATAGAGGGAGCGGAGCTGCTCTGTTTGCTCTGCCCTGATTGCAGGAATCCGACCGCGGTGGTCGCTGCTTGGGCCTGATGCAGTCATTGTGGGGAGCCACTTACCCAGCTGGGACCCATCCAGCAAGAACCGGGTATTACAACATAGACCTGCATTTAGGACTTTGCAGCTGCGAAGGTACTTGATGGCCGGGAAAGTCCCAGTATCACCCCAAAGAGGCTTGGCAGAGTTGCAGCCTGGAGACTCCCCAGTGAAAATAAGGGACATACCAGAAAGAGAGATTTCCATGATCTGTGGTCTGGCCAGGGGCAAGTCTCTTGCTCTACCCGTCCGGAAGGAGCCATTGCCAGAGGGAGGTGCGCCTCTGGGTGAGCTGGATGAAGTAAGCAAAGGCCTAGTCATTGGTTGGGGTTCTCCCAGACAGCTGGTTGAATTTGGGTCTTTGGAGAAGCTGACAGAATGGTCGTCCCTTGATGAGAGTTCTGAACAGGAGTGGGAGATAGGAGGTTCAAATGTCCCAGAGACCCAATCCAAGATAAGAAAGAATACCCAGTCCACAGTAGGGACCCCTGTCAGCAGCAAACTCTTTGTAAACGGACCCTCCACCACCCAGGCAAGAGCACCCAGCTACAAGCAGGGGGTTGTGAGTAGGGATGAGCTTCGAGTTCAAGTCGAACCCATGTTCACGTCATCGCAGTGCATTGCTGGCTGATGATTGGCCAAGCATGCATAGTCACACCGCTGTCTGTACAGAGAGCCGTAATTGGCCAAAGCCAGGGTGACTTTGGCCAATTATGACTCAGGGGGTTTAGTATATGCCCCACACTATATAAGCCGCCTGCGTGGCGGCCTTGTGTAGTGTGTTGCGGCGGTGGAGAGATAGTGTCATTTGATTTAAGTTAAAAAAAAGAGTAGCAGGCGAGTCAGTTAGCTGCACTCACAGTGTATTGTGTGTACTGTATATATATGCATCCTAGGTGTTGTGTGTGTGTGTGTGTATGTGTGTGTGTGTGTATATATATATATATATATATATATGTACACACTGTATTCAGTTTAGCTAGATCCGTTCCTGTTATTCTCTTCCTACTGGCAAGCAGGTGTTTTTACAGTATTTACAGCTACCTTAAGAAAATTGCTGGTGTTCTTCTGATCCTATTAGTACTACAGGCAGGCAGCTACAGTATTTAGAGTTAGTGTAGTGCATCCTCTGCACGGTGTGCACGTTAAGCTACCTAAAGACAATTGCTGGTGTTCTTCTGATCCTATTAGTACCACAGGCAGGTAGTTGCAGTTTTTACAGATAGTATAGTGCATCCTCTGCACAGTGTGCACCTGAAGCTACCTGAAGAAAATTGCTGGTGTTCTTCTGATCCTATTAGTACCACAGGCAGGTAGTTGCAGTATTTACAGTTAGTGTAGTGCGTCCTCTGCACAGTGTGCACCTAAAGCTACCTGGAGACAATTGCTGTTGTTCTGATCCTATTAATACCACAGGCAGGCAGCTGCAGTATTTACAGTTAGTGTAGTGTGTCCTCTGCACAGTGTGCACCTAAAGCTACCTGAAGACAATTGCTATTGTTCTTATAATATTAGTACCACAGGCAGGCAGCTGCAGTGTTTACAGTTAGTGTAGTGCATCCTCTGCACAGTGTGCTCCTAAAGCTACCTGAAGACAATTGCTGTTGTTCTGATCCTATTAGTACCACAGGCATGCAGCTGCAGTATTTACAGTTAGTGTACTGTGTGCTCTGCATAGTGTGCACCTAAAGCTACCTGAAGAAAATTGGTGGTGTTCTGATCCTATTAATACCACAGGCAGGCAGCTAGTGTCGTGCGTCCTCTCCACAGTGTGCACCTAAAGCTACCTGAAGACAATTGCTGTTCTGATCCTATTACTACCACAGGCAGGCAGCTGCAGTATTTACAGTTAGTGTACTGCGTCCTCTGCACAGTGTGCACCTAAAGCTACCTGAAGACAATTGCTGGTGTTCTCATACTAATAATACTACAGGCAGCTGCAGTTGATTCTGCTAGCTGCAGTATCAGTATGTGTGTATATATATATATATATATATATATATATATATATATATATATATATATATATATATATATATATATATATATACATCCCAGCTTTGTGCAGCTACATCTCACTGCAGGCCATTAGTATGTCTGGAAGGCCAACAAGGAGAGGCAGACAGTCACAAGCCAATAAAAGAGGGCAAGCAGGCTCTGTGTCTAGAGGCAACAGTGCTGGTCGTGGAGACGGTGCATCCTCCTCAGCACGTGGCCGTGGGACACGCTTGTCCTTTTTTTTTGGCAGCTGGCCGTGTTGAGCATGCGGAAGACTTGGTAGAGTGGATGACCAAGCCGTCCTCATCCTCCCCCACCCAGGCTCAGGGTACTTTATCTGGCAAAGCAGCTGCCAATGTGGCCTCTTCCCTCGGCTCAATGGCATCAGTCACTCCTTCCCTAGCCCCACCATGTCCTCCTGAGGAGTCCCCCAAACTGTTTGACCACAGTGTTGGGTACATGCTCCAGGAGGATGCCCAGCGTTTTGAATGCTCCGATGATGGTACCCAGCTAGAGGAAGGCAGTAATGTGAGCCCAGAGAAAGGGGGTGCCCAAGAAAGACAGCAATCTGGCAGTCATGTTCCCCCAGCTGCAGCATACTGCCAGCTTTGCTCCAATGATGAGGAGGGAGGGGATGATGAAGTCACTGACTCCACGTGGGTGCCTGATAGGAGAGAGGAGGAGGCACATCTCCAACGAGACAGGATGCCCTCCAGGGGCCAGCTTAAGGGCAGCACACTGACTGCATCACACTGCAGAGCTTCGCATGTGCAGAGCGCTGCTGTCTCTGCGTGTTATTCCAAAAGTTATTTGGTGTGGGCCTTTTTTGAGACGAGTGCATCCGATCCCACCACTGCCATTTGCAACATATGTCTCAAGTGTATCTCGCTTGGCCAAAACATCACCCGCTTGGGCACCATATGCTTGACCAGACATATGTCGACCTGCCATGCAGTTCATTGGCAAGCGTACCTAAAAGACCCACACCAAAGAACAAAGCGGACCTCTCCTTGCTCCTCATCAGCTGGGATCTCCAACCCCACTATACATTCAGTCCTCTCTGAAACCTGCACTGAGAGGAATGAAGGTGTAGAATTAGGTGTGTCACAGCCAAGTACTTGCGGGCAATCTGCTATCGGTACACTGATGTCAGATTGTACCAGGCAAATTTCCTTGCCCCAGCTGCCGCACCGCCAAAAGAAGTTCAGCCATCCACATGCCCAGCGGTTGAATGCTAGCTTGGCTAAAATGGCTAGCACTTTAACTGCTGCCTTTTCAGTTGGTAGACTCTGCCCCCTTCCGTGAGTTTGTGGAATGTGCGGTTCCTCAGTGGCAGGTTCCCAAACGCCACTTTTTCTCACAGAAGGCGATTCCGGCTCTCTACCGGCATGTGGAAGGCAATGTCTTGGCCTCGCTGGACAGGGCAGTCAGTGGTAAGGTGCATATTATCACTGGCTCATGGTCCAGCAGGCATGGACAGGGATGTTACCTATCTTTCACCGCACACTTGGTGACTCTTCTGGCAGCTGGGAAGGATGCAGGTCAGGGTGCAGTAGTGTTGGAGGTTGTTCCGCCACCATGCCTCCAAAATTCTACTAGTGGTGATTCTGCCACACCTCTCTCCTCCACCCCCTCCTCTTCTTGTGCTGATTTGTCCTCGGAACCAGCGGTGCTCCGTAGGCGTTCCAGGGGCTACGCAAGCACGCACGGAAAAGATGCCATGCGGTGCTTGAGCTGGTGTGCTTGGGGGACAGGAGCCACACTGGGGCAGAGATTCTGTCAGCTCTGCAGGGGCAGGTTCAGAGGTGGTTGACACCACACCAGCTTAAGGCAGATATGGTGGTTTGCAATAATGGCACCAACCTCCTCTCCGCCCTGCGACAGGGACAACTGACCCATGTGCCCTGTTTGGCTCACATCCTTGGTGGTGCAGTGGTCCTTGGGCAGGTACCCAGGCTTACAGGATGTCCTGAGGCAGGCCAAGAAAGTCTGTGTGCATTTCCGCAGGTCATATAATGCCAGTGCTCGGCTGGCTGACCTCCAAAAGGAATTTAACCTGCTCAAGAACCGACTAATCTGTGACATGCCCATCAGGTGGAACTCAACATTGGCCATGCTGCAGCGCCTTTACATGCAGCAGAAGGCCATCAATGAGTACCTATGTGAATATGGCACCTGGTCAGGGTCAGGGGAGCTTGTTTTTTTTCCCCACACCAGTGGGCTATGATTGGGAATGCATGCACTATCCTGTCACCATTTGAGGAGGCCACAAGGATGGTGAGCAGTGACAGTGCATGCATCAGTGACACTGTCCCTCTTGTCCACTTGTTGGAGCACATGCTGCGTGGAATAATGGACAGGGCACTTGAGGCAGAACAGAGGGTGGAAGAGGAGGACTTCCTTACCTCTCAAGGCCCCCTTTATCCAGACAGTGTTCCTGCATGCCCACCTATCACACAGGAAGAGGAGGAGGATTGTGTCAGCATGGAGGTGGAGCCTGGCACTCAGCATCAGCAGCAGTCTTCAAGGGATCATTTACAGTCCAAAGAAACCCATGGACTTGTACGTGGCTGGGAGGAGGTGGCTGTGGATCATGTTGTCCTTAGTGACCCAGAGGACTCTGGACCGAATGCCTCAGCAAACCTACGCTGCATGGCCTCCCTGATCCTGCAAAGCCTGTGGAAGGATCCTCGTATTTGTGGTGTCAAGGGGAGGGTTGATTACTGGCTGGCAACCCTCCTTGATCCACGTTACAAGGGTAAGGTTGTGGACCTTATCTTACCGTCACAGAGGGAGCAGAGGATGAAACATCTTTGGGAGGCCTTGCAGAAAGGTTTGTGCAAAGCGTTTCCAGAGCCTGGAAGGTTATAATTTCCTGGTCCTTGTGGACAACGTGTTTCTGAGGCTTCAGTCAGTCACAGAAGGAGCGGTGGAGAAGGTGGCCGTCTGACCGATGCGTTCAGACAATTTTTTAGTCCACAGTCCCAAGGTCTGATCGGTTCCAGCAACCATCTCCGGCGTCTGATTCACATGGTGCAGGATTACCTAGGGGCAAGATCAGACTTGAACACCTTTCCCACCGAAAATCCTCTGGGTTACTGGGTCTTGAGGATGAATCACTGGCCAGAGCTTGCACAATATGCAATTGAGCTACTGGCCTGTCCTGCATCCAGCGTTCTTTCAGAACGCACATTCAGTGCTGCTGGAGGCTTTGTAACCAATCACAGGGTGCGCCTGTCCACCGAATCGGTCGATTGGCTGACCTTCATAAAAATGAACCAGTCTTGGATCACCAGCTACCAAGCACCTGATGCTGATGTAACTGATTGATTTTTTTTTTAATGTGAGATCCCTTCAAGACTGCCTATGCTGATACTGAGTGACTATCCTGTTATGCTGAGTGACAACCCTCTTCCTCCTCAATTTTTATGCTGATAGCTTGTAAGAACATTTTTGGTTCTGGGCACCGCCACCAGTGGCCAAGGCCAGTATCTCGGAGGGGTTGCAGTGCTGTGGCACCAGCAGCAGTGCCTAAGGCCCAAATTTTCAGCCCCTGTTTAACAGGGGCGTATAATTACAATTTTTGATGCAATACTTTGCAGCAGGGCTCATTCCTGCACTCCAACTATAGCATCTGTGAGGGGTTGCAGTGTTGTGGCACCAGTGCCTAAGGCCCAATTTTTCTGCCCTTGTTCAACAGGGACGTGTAATTACAATTCTTGATCTAATATTTCACAGCAGGGCCCATTCCTGCACCCACCAAGAGTAACTGTAAGGGCTTACAGTGTTGTGGCAACACCACCACCACCAAAGGCCCAGTTTTTCTGCCCCTGTTCAACAGCTGCATGTAATTATAATTCTTGATATATTTCACAATAGGGCCCATTCTAGCGCCCACCAAGAGTAACTGTGAGGACTTACAGTGTTGTGGCACCAGCAACACCACTACTAAAGGTTCAATTTTTCTACCACTGTTCAACAATGGCATGTAATTACAATTCTTGATCTAATATTTCACAGCAGGGCCCGTTCCTGCGCCCACCGAGAGTAACTGTGAGGGCTTACGGTGTTGTGGCAACACCAACACCTAAGGCCCCAATTTCTGCAGAGTATATAGGGCAGGCCCCTACTTTCAAACATCCAACTTACAAACGACTCCTACTTTCAAACGGAAGGAGACAACAGAAAGTGAGATGAAATCTACCCCTAGGAAGAGAAATTCTCTCCTGTAAGAATTAATATGTGAAAAATGTGTCTCCTCTTCACTGATGCTTTATCACCAATCCTTGTTTCACTAAAAACCCCACATTTTCAAAAAACATTTGTCATTGGGACAGAAAGTGAGGTGAAATCTTCTGAAGAGGTGCACAGACAGCAAAACAAATGTTACTGGGGTGATAACACTTCCCTATGTTTTCCAAAAAGCTTAAAAATTTTTTGGCTGGAGCTGCACTTTAACCACTAGGCGTCCGTGCTATAGCCGAAAGACGGCTACAGCGCGGACTCCAATTGCCGGGAGGGCGTCCCTGGACGTCCTCCTGTTCACTTCCGCAATGCGCGCTCCCGGGAGCGCGCATCGGGGAAATTCTGCTCTGGCCGTGTCCCTTGGACACAGCCAGTCACGGATCGCCGTAAACGGCCAATCACAGCGGCCGTTTACAGCGCGATCCGAGCTTCCAATGACAGATGATCTCAAATGTAAACATATGAGATCATCTCTCATTGCCGGCTTTCTCTCCTCACACAGAGACCGTGTGTGAGGAGAGAGAGCGATCTGTGATAACTGTGAGTGCCAAGCATTTAGTGAAACACCCTACAGTGCCCATACAGTGCCCATACAGTGCCACATCAGTGCCACAGTGCTTCCATCTGTCATCAGTGCCATCTGTCGTTAGTGCCACCTGTCAGTGTCACCTGCCACGTTAGTGCCACCTGTCAGTGTCACCTGCCACATCAGTGCCACCTGTCAGTGTCACCTGCCACATCAGTGCCACCTGTCAGTGTCACCTGCCACATCAGTGCCACCTGTCAGTGTCACCTGCCACATCAGTGTCACCTGTCAGTGTCACCTGCCACATCAGTGTCACCTGCCACATCAGTGCCACCTGTCAGTGTCACCTGCCACGTATCAGTGCCACGTATCAGTGCAATCTGTCAGCGCCATCTGTCGTCAGTGCCACCTGTCTGTCACCTGCCACATCAGTGTCATCAGTGTCACCAGTGTCACCTGCCACATCAGTGTCACCTGTCAGTGTCACCTGCCACATCAGTGTCACCTGTCAGTGTCACCTGCCACATCAGTGTCACCTGTCAGTGTCACCTGCCACATTAGTGCCACCTGCCACATCAGTGCCACCTGCCACATCAGTGCCACCTGCCACATCAGTGCCACCTGTCAGTGTCACCTGCCACGTATCAGTGCAATCTGTCAGTGCCATCTGTCGTCAGTGCCACCTGTCTGTCACCTGCCACATCAGTGTCATCAGTGTCACCAGTGTCACCTACCACATCAGTGTCACGTATCAGTGCCATCTATCACCAGTGCAATCTGCCAGTGTCACGTGTCATCAGTGCCACATATCTGCCATTTTTCATCACTATGTCACAAAGAGTATATTCAGCCGAGGAGGCATATAATATTCTTGCGGCCGACGAGAGCAACGGGGAGCTCTCCGCTTCAGATTCCTATTCAGATTCTGAGTCTGACGTGGACTACGAGCCTGTTCCCAGCAGTGGTACACTGACAGCCTCAGAGGAGGATGAGAGTCCGCCCGCCAGACGAAGACGTACTGGTGAGGATGCAGTGCCATCCACCAGCACCGCAATGCCATCCACTATCACCACAATGCCATCCACTATCACCGCAATGCCATCCACCAGCACCGCAGTGCCATCCACCAGCACCGCAGTACCTCGACAAAGTCCACGTACCAGTGGGGTGTCACCTCAGGCCCATAGGGTTAGGTCCCATGCCAGCCTTCCCTACTCCCTTGAGAACCCCTTATGGCTGCCACCCAATTCAGGAGAAGCTATCATTCCCCCTTTTACTGCCCAGCCAGGAGTCCAGGTGGATACGGAAAATTTTTCACCATTAGATTTTTTCAACCTTATATTTACTGAGGACATGCTTGCATCGATTGTGGCCCAGTGCAATCTATATGCCCAACAATACATAGCAAGTAACCCAACGTCCTATTATGCCCGTCCCTACGAATGGAGAGCCCTAACAGTGGAGGAGTTTAGAATTTTTTTGGGCCTCACATTCTGTATGGGACTAACCAAAAAAAATGTATTACGTTCCTATTGGTCTACCCTCCCCATCCACCACATGCCCATCTTTTCCTCTGTAATGCCCAGAACCAGGTATCTCATGATTATGAGATTCCTACACTTCAATGACAATACCCAGTGCCCTCCCCGAAATGACCCACATTTTGACAAGCTATATAAAATTCGCCCACTACTAAAATATTTTTCTGATATCTTCCCCCAGTTATTTACCCCAGACCAGCACATATGTGTGGATGAGTCCCTGGTCAAATTTAGTGGCAGATTGGGCATAAAACAATTTATTCCCACCAAAAGGGCCCGCTATGGGGTGAAAATGTATAAATTATGCGACCAAGCTACAGGATATACCTATGCCTTCATGGTATACGAAGGGAAGGACACCCAGCTACATCCCCCTAATTGCCCAGAATATATCGAATCGAGTGGGAAAGTCGTGTGGGAACTCATAAACCCACTCCTGGAAAAAGGCTACCATCTATATGTGGACAATTTTTATTCTAGTCTGCCCCTGTTCCGAAATCTTCACAGACAGAAGACTCCAGCATGTGGCACCATAAGGAAGAACCGGAAGGGCTTTCCTCAAAGCCTCGTGAACAAAAAGCTAAGAAGAGGGGAAATGGCGAGCTTGAGGAATGAGGAAATTCTGGCTGTGAAGTGGAGGGACAGAAGGGACGTCTACGTGCTTTCATCAATCCACAATAACACCGTCGTGGAGATAACCAGGAGGAATGGGGTAATCCAAAAGCCCACATGCATCTTTGAATACAACAAGTATATGGGGGGTGTCGACTTCAACGACCAGATGCTCGAACCCTATCTTGCCACGAGAAGAACATACCAGTGGTATAAAAAAGTTTCAATATATTTGTTCAATTTGGCCATATATAACAGCTATGTTATTTATCATAAATCCACTGCAAGCCCCAAATCCTTCCTTGGATACCAGGAGGAAATCATCACTGCCCTTATATACCCCAACGGCCCACCAGAAACCATTCGATCCGATGTGATTAGTAGACTGTCCGAACGCCACTTTCCCGAAAAAATCCCCCCCAGACCAACAGGCCAAAAACGGCAGAAAAAATGCCGGGTGTGCTCCAAAGGAGGAGTGAGAAGAGACACTACTTTTTATTGTCCCGAATGTCCTTCCCAACCAGGCCTCTGTATAGTTAACTGTTTCCGCCGTTACCATACTTCACTAAATTATTAGTGAAGTATGGTAAACATAACCCTCACTTCCTGCCATTTACCTTCACACCCCTTATGCCTCTGCTTGCTCTGTAACTGACCCTGGCTTGTTTTTTGACCACGCTTCTGCCTACCGATTCTGTTTATATCTCTGCCTGATCTGGAACTGACCCTGGCTTGTTTTTCGACCACGCTTCTGCCTACCGATTCTGTTCATACCTCTGCCTGATCTGGAAGTGACCCTGGACTGTTTGACCATCCTTTTTGCCTGCCTCTTGGACTGATCTTGTACCCTGCTACTGGACTAGTGGGATTCATAACACAGGGGTCTCACATATGTGAGGGGCTCCAGAATTGTTTTTCTGGATGAAGAAAACGTTTTTTTTGTTTTCTCATTCCTAGATTAGGGTCTGGAGACTCGGAGGCTTCAAAGAGATTTGGGTGGGAGAAGCCTCTACCCCTGTCCCCATTCTGTCCTGAACGAGGCCCTACTTCTGCCTGCTGCCTGTAGGACCTATGCCATCATGCCTCTGCCTGTTGCATGAACTGACCACACCACATGGATGGACCATGTTCCTGCCTACTACCAGGATCAATATTTTGGCACTGCTGACAATCTCTGCCTGCACTGACCCTGGACTGTATATGGACAGTATCCCTGCCTGCTGCCTGTACTGACTATGGACAGTGTTCCTGTCTGTTGCCTGGATCAATTGCGTTCGCTTTTGCTGACCAAGTCCCTGCCTGCTGCCTGGACCAGTGCTATCCTCCTGTGGACAACTGTGCTACTAAAACCACAGGTAATCTTTTTTTTTTACTCTTTGCTCAGCAGAATGTATTTTTAGGGTGTAATTCTTGGTATGTGCATGCTATGTGTCCCTAGAACACCTGACGGTGTTCCTTGTATGTGGCCAGGCTGTGTAAAAGTCTTACACATGTGGTATCGCTATACTCAGGAGGAGTAGCAGAATGTATTTTGAGGTGTCATTTTTGCTATGTACATGCTATGTGTTGGAAATAGCTTATAAATTGACAACTTTGTGTAAAAAAAAAATGCGTTTTCATTTTTTTCCACATTTTCCAAAAACTTCTGGAAAAAAATGAACCGTTCAAAAGACTCATTATGCCTCATAGATTATACGTTGGGGTGTTAGCTTTCCAAAATGGGGTCATTTTGTGGGCGTTTCCATTGTCCTGGTGCTCCAGGGCCTTCAAAAGTGTAATAGGTGGGTGAGAAATGAGATGTGTAATTTATGCTCCTAAAACCCTTGAAGGTGCTATTTCAGTATTGTGCCCCTGTATGTGGCCAGGCTGTTTAAAAGTCTTACACATGTGGTATCGCTATACTCAGGAGGAGTAGCAGAATGTATTTTGAGGTGTTATTTTTGCTATGTACATGCTATGTGTTGGAAATAGCTTATAAATGGACAACTTTGTGTAAAAAAAAATGCGTTTTCATTTTTTTCCACATTTTCCAAAAACTTCTGGAAAAAAATGAACCGTTCAAAAGACTCATTATGCCTCATAGATTATACGTTGGGGTGTTAGCTTTCCAAAATGGGGTCATTTTGTGGGCGTTTCCATTGTCCTGGTGCTCCAGGGCCTTCAAAAGTGTAATAGATGGGTGAGAAATGAGATGTGTAATTTATGCTCCTAAAACCCTTGAAGGTGCTATTTCAGTATTGTGCCCCTGTATGTGGCCAGGCTGTGTAAAAGTCTTACACATGTGGTATCGCTATACTCAGGAGGAGTAGCAGAATGTATTTTGAGGTGTTATTTTTGCTATGTACATGCTATGTGTTGGAAATAGCTTATAAATGGACAACTTTGTGTAAAAAAAAAATGCGTTTTCATTTTTTTCCACATTTTCCAAAAACTTCTGGAAAAAAATGAACCGTTCAAAAAACTCATTATGCCTCATAGATTATACGTTGGGGTGTTAGCTTTCCAAAATGGGGTCATTTTGTGGGCGTTTCCATTGTCCTGGTGCTCCAGGGCCTTCAAAAATGTAATAGGTAGTTAACAAGTTAGATGTGTCATTTATGCTCATAGAACACTTGATGGTGCTCCCTGCATGTTGGGCCTCTCTATGTGGCTAGGCTGTGAAAAAGTCCCACACATGTGGTATTGCCATACTTAGAAGGAGTAGCAGAATGTATTTTGGGGCGTCATTTGTGGTATACACATGCCATGTGAGAGAAATAACCAATTACAATGACAATTTTATGGGAGGAAAAAAAAAAAAAAAAAAATCTTCATTTTGCAAAGAATTGTGGGAAAAAATGACAACATCAAAAACCTCACCATGCATCTTACTGAATACCTTGGAATGTCTACTTTCAAAAAAGGGGTCATTTGGGGGGTATTTGTACTGTCCTGACTTGTTCGGGTCACAAGAAATGAGATAGGCCACCAGTACATCAGGTGTGATCAATTTTTTATGTTTTGCACCACAATTTGTAGACTCTATAACTTTCACACAGACCAAATAATATCCACTAATTTTGGTTATTTTTACCAAAGATATGTAGCAGTATAAATTGTGGCCAAAATTTATGAAGAAAAATTAATAATTTGCAAAATTTTATCACAGAAACGAAGAAAAATGCGTTTTTTTTCTAAATTTTTGGTCTTTTTTCATTTATAGCGCAAAAAATAAAAAGCCCAGAGGTGATCAAATACCACCAAAAGAAAGCTCTATTTGTATGAAAAAAAGGACACAAAATTCATTTGGGTACAGTATTACATGACTGAGTAATTGTCATTCAAAGTGTGAGAGCGCTGAAAGCTGAAAATTGGTCTGGTCACGAAGGGGGTTTAAGTGCCCAGTTGTCAGGTGGTTAAAAATGTACCAGTTCAAAATTAGAAACAGATTCTACTTAACAAACCTACAGTCCCTGTCTTGTTTGCACCACCTGTATACTGCTGTTCAGAGTATATAGGGCCTGGGGGCCCCACGCCTTTCTTTTTTTAAATTTGGGTGCGGGGTTCCCCTTAATATCCATACAAGACCCAAAGGGCCTGGTAATGGACTGGGGGGTACCCATGCTGTTTGTCTCACTGATTTTCATCCATATTGCCGGGACCCGACATTACATTAAACCTGAAAGCAGTTTTAAATTACTTTTATTCCTTTACAAATGTTATTTTGTGCAGGGACTGTTCTAAGCACGAGAAACACACTTTACAGGCATACTATAGACACCCCCCAGGTACGATATTTAAAGGAATATTTCACTTTTTTTTTTTTCACTTTAGGCATCATTAAAATCACAACTCCCGAAAAAACGGACGTTTTTGAAACTTTTTTTTGCATTGATACATGTCCCCTGGGGAAGGACCCGGGTCCCCAAACCCTTTTTAGGACAATAACTTGCATATTAGCCTTTAAAATTAGCACTTTTGATTTTGAACGTTAGAGTTCCATAGACTTTAAGGGACTATATCCAAGAATTTGCTGAAAAAAACAGTATCATTAGTAGTAATCAGCATGGGTTTACGAAGGGTCGTTCCTGCCAGACCAATCTGTTAATAGAGAAAGTGAGCTGCCATCTGGATAAGGGGAGGCCTGTGGATGTGATGTATCTGGATTTTCCAAAAGCATTCGATACAGTCCCCCATAAACGCATCTGCAGGCATGGACCATAGGGTTTGTGCTTGGATAGAAAGCTGGTTACAGGGGCATGTCCAAAGGGTAGTGATAAATAACGTGTACTCAGTCTGGTCTGGAGTGGTATGTAGGGTACCCCAAGGCTCTGTCTTGGGGCAAATTCTAATTAATTTATTCATAAATGATTTAGTGGATGGTATACATAGCTCAATCTCAATGGGATACATAGCTCAATGTGGACAACACAAAAATAAGCAGAGAAATAACTTCACAGCAGGATATAGAAATTTTAAAGGAAGACCTAAACAAAATAATAGGGTGGGCAATTACATGGCAAATGAGGTTTAATGTGGAGAAATGTAAAGTAATGCATTTGGGGGCTAAAAACATAAACGCAAAATACTCACTAGGGTGAGAACCTCTGGGGGACTCAAGGATGGAGAAAGATCTAGGGGTTCTAGTAGAAGACAGACTGAGCAATAGCATGCAATGTCCAGCTGCAGCTGCCAAAGCCGTCAGAATTTTAGCATGCATAAAAAAGGGATATACACCAGAGATAAAACTATAATCCTGCCACTTTATAAAACTTTGGTTAGGCCACTCTAGGAGTAACAAAAAGAAAAAACTGCGCTAGAAACCAATAAAGTGAAGCAGCGGCTATCAGTGGGGTAAACACCAAAAACAAATATAAAAAAATAGAAAAACTGCGCATTAAATTAATATATGCATAAATAAATGAATAAAAATGAATATGATGAGAAAGATGAGTCTGTGAAAAAAATGTGAAAAAAATTTGAAAAAAATGTCTTGGTGATATAAAACTAATAAAAGTCCAACAACAAGAAAGGAAAACCAGAACTGTTCGACTGTCCAATCAGTAACACTCGATATTTGAATGAAACAAATTAAAGTCCCAACTGATTAATGGCATGCTTACCAGATCGAGCAAGTGGCTTAAACCCAGCCTGGGCCTTTAGAAAACCGATCACAGTGCGATATGGCAATTTTCACTCGTGGGATTAACGTGGAATCCACAAAAAAACCAACCCAAAAAATAAAATGACAACATAGCGTAATACTGACATACAACTTGTAATAAAAAGGAAAAAGTGAGAGAATCATATAAACACCCAGTGCTTGGAGACAGCGGATGGCACACGAAGGGCCTCTTTAATACTGACAAATATTTAGTGCAAACCATGCGGGTATGTGGATCATCTCCCAGTGAGAAAGGATAGTGAATACACCAGCACCACACGGGGGGTCTGCTTACCAGATGATATATATAACAAATGTGAATATTGTATCTGTCAACCGAATGCCTATCCGTGAAGGGGTTAATGCGTGCACCAAAACCGAAACCAAAATTCAAATATTGAGTGTTACTGATTGGACAGTCGAACAGTTCTGGTTTTCCTTTCTTGTTGTTGGACTTTTATTAGTTTTATATCACCAAGACATTTTTTTCAAATTTTTTTCACATACTCATCTTTCTCATCTTTTTTATTCATTTATTTATGCATATATTAATTAAATGCGCGGCTTTTCTATTTTTTACATCTAGGAGTATTCTGTCCAGTTCTGGTCACCAGTCCTAAGAAGGGATGTGCTGGTGCGGGAGAGAGTACAAAGAAGGGCAAAAAAATTAATAAAGGGATTGGAGGGCCTCAATTATGAAGAATGTAATTGAGGCACTACATTTATTCTTGCTGGAGAAGAGATGCTTGAGAGGGAACATGATAGCGATTTACAAATATATCAATGGTAATCCCAGCATAGGAAAAAAAAAAGCTATTCAGTTTAAGAGTAGTATAAGAAGTATAAGAGAATACAGGGCCACACAATGAGATTGGAGGAGAAGCGCTTCAACCTTAAGCTGCGCAAGGGGTTTTTCACTGTTAGGGCGACAAGGATGTGGAACTCTCTTCCACAAGTGGTGGTGTCAGTGGGGAGTATTGATATTTTTAAAAGATTCTTGGACTTGCATCTTAAAGAACACAACATACAGGGTAAGGGGGAAATGATTTCGACACTGACACAGGTACACCTATACAGGTTGAACTGGCTGGACTATAGTCTTTATTCAACTCTACCAACTATGTATGGAAATACGCATGTATGTATGCAGTTCAATGCAAGCAAGCATATAAGTATGCAGTTCAATGCAAATATGCATGTATATATGCAGTTCAATGCAAATACGCATGTATATATGCAGTTTAATGCAAATAAGCATGTAAGTGTGCAGTTCACTGCAATTTAACAGGTATGCATGCAATGATGACATTTTATGCTGCACCTACCCAACTGCGCTTGGCCCCATACTAGTTTTGCAGGACTAGCCAAGCACATATGCATCCAACACATCCTGAATGCAGCCTCTATGCCGCTTCAGCGCAACGTAAGCTCCTGCAGATCAAATGCACGCTACTCTGGGGACACAACTCTTTTAAGTGCACCGATACCCATACAGGGGTGTATTGACAAACAGTTGTACAAGCCCCCTGGATTAGGCAGCAAGTATACAGAATATGCACTCATTATCCAGCCATATATTGCTCTGTGTCTCAAGGACTTGGTCCCCTTTAATCTGGTGTCCTCTCCCCTGGACCTGTACAGCACTCTGCTGGAAAGCACCTTGGTCAGAACAAACACTGCACAAGTTTATATTATGCAGGGTCCAGTGCCGTAAGGCTGCATTACAGGCAAACCTCAAGGTTTCTTCTCCTTATCCAGCAAAGCTTGGGTACCATCCATTTTGGCTGACAGCTTTCCAAATGGATCAGATTGAAGTCCATGATTCTCAGCAGAACCTCCAAGTATGTTCCAACAGCACATACAGCACATCAGTGACCATCACCTTACAGACACTATAAAGATGTATCAAAAGTCTTAACATTTCCTGGTTTTGCCACCACACCTGAAAATGTTTTTTTATTTAATTCTCACTTCTGCTTATCCAAACAAGGTAACTATCTTGTGATACTTAGACTTGTCAGTAGCTGTTGAATTCTCCTAGGAAGCCTGGATACACAGTAAAAGTCACTAATCCTCTATGGCAGTGGTCTCCAAACTGCAGCCCTTTGGTTGCCTTTATCTGGCCTATGGGAAACTATTCCCCTCACTGACACCAATGATGGAGTATAAATTCTTCCTCTGACACAATTGATGGGGCACTATTCCTTCCTAGTCAGATGGACTTTTCAGTGAGTGAACACACCGTGCATATCTTAATTTGGGTTCCTATTGCAGCTGCACTCACCAGATTCTTCTCCCCCTCCTGGGGTTAAAAGCATCCACAGTATGTGCCACTGTGTAGCAATAGTGAAAGAAGACCGTCCTTAGTGCTGGCTCCTTGCTGTAGTGCTTCTCTACCCTGATTCTCTACCCTGATTCCTTTCCCATGTGTGGTTTGACTGGCTCCTTGCTGCAGTGCTTCTCTACCCTGATTCTCTACCCTGATTCCTTTCCCATGTGTGGTTTGGCTGAGCACTGCCAAACTACACATGGGAAAGGAATCAGGGTAGAGAAGCACTGCAGCAAGGAGCCAGCACTAAGGACGGTCTTCTTTCACTATTACTACACAGTGGCATATACTGTGGATGCTTTTAACCCCAGGAGGGGGAGAAGAATCTGGTGAGTGCAGCTACAATAGGAACACAAATTTAAGATATGCACGGTGTGTTCACGCACTGAAAAGTCCATCTATTATTATCTTTATTTTTTATTTTTCATTTTCATGCATTCATTTTTTTTTATTCTTATTATCCAGCAGGCCTGTTTTTTTCACTTGTTTTTGTGTATAATGGACACTATAGAAATGCAGACTTAGGAAATCTGCTCGTTTGGTGGTTTTTAATAATTAGCACTTTGGAAAGTTTTATGCAAGCATATAATTTGCAATTGCACCTTAGATTGGTTTAGCAAGTATCACAATTTTGTTTAGTGTTTTATTTGCAACGGATATATTGATTATCTGCACCAGGAATCACTTACTTTGTTTGGTTTTAGTTTTAATGTAAAATGACAGTGTACAAGTAATTTTTGGTTGGTTTATTTGATTGATACACTTTGGTAATACTTATTAATACACGGTGTAAGATCCTTTTAGCCTCTAGGATTTTTCAAAGGAAACACCCCATATATTTTTATATCACTATGTGATAGCAGCAGAACAGCGCCATATCTACTTTGTTTTCTTATTATGTATCATTGCTCCACCTAGTGGTAGTAATTGGTAGAGGCAGCAGTTCTAACCCCCTCCAACCCTTAATTTAACATTTAGTCCGTTGTGCGGAGATTTTTTCTTTATTACTATTCCTTCCACTAACACCAATGATAAGGTACTATTCCTCCCACAGACAGTAATGATGGGGCACTATTCCTCCCACTAATACCAATGAAGGAACACAATTCTTCCTACTAACACCGATGATGGGGGGCACTATTCCTCCCACTGACAGCACTGATAGGGCACTATTCCTTCCACTGACAGTAATAATGGGGCACTATTGTTCCCACTAATACCAATGACGTGGCACTATTCCTTCCACTAATACCAATGATGGGGCACTATTCCTACCACTAATACCAATGATGGGGCACCCCTCACCACAGAGATGCTGTGTATTTTTTTTTTTTACTCACACATACCACTAAGCTTGAGGCATTATCTACTCCAACTGGACACAGTGTGGTCCCATTGAAGTCTGAAGGACAGTAAACTAGTCGTTTGTTTAGAAAGTTTGGAGACCCTTGCCCTATGCCATGACTTTACCAATGACTTGGCTGGCAGAAGAAAGTTACATACTAGATGTATAGAAGAATGAGCTTTACTTTACACAAGCTCAATGTTACACCTTATAAACTGAGCACACTTATTTCATTTAACCGCTTGACCACTGGCCACTTAAACCCCCTTCCTAACCAGACCAATTTTCAGCTTTCGGTGCTCTCACACTTTGAATGATAATTACTCAGTCATGCAACACTGTACCCATATGAAATGTTCGTCCTTTTTTTCACACAAATAGAGCTTTCTTTTGGTGGTATTTGATCAACTCTGGGTTTTTTATTTTCTGTGCTATAAATGAAAAAAGACCAAGAATTTTGTAAAAAAAATGAATTTTTCTTCTTCTATTATAAAATTTTGCAAATAAGTCATTTTTCTTCATAAATTTGGGCCAAAATTTATACTGCTACATATCTTTGGTAAAAATAACCCAAATTAGTGGATATTATTTAGTCTGTGTGAAAGTTATAGAGTCTACAAGCTATGGTGCCAATCACTGAAAATTGATCACATCTGATCACACCTGATGAATTTACTTTCCTGCCCTAACAAGCCAGGAAAGTAAAAATACCCACAAAATGACCCCTTTTTGTAAAGTAGAAATTCCAAGGTATTTAGTAAGAGGCATGGTGAGTTTTTTGAAGTTGTCATTTTTTCCCACAATTCTTTGCAAAATTAAGGTTTTTTTTATTTTTATTTTTTTTCACACCAAATTGTCATTATAACAGGTTATTTCTCTCACATGGCATGTACATTCCACAAATGACACCCCAAAATACATTCTGCTACTCCTCCTGAGTATAGCGATACCACATGTGTGAGACTTTTACACAGCCTGGCCACATACAGAGACCCAACATAGAAGTAGCACATTCAGGAGTTCTAGGAGCATAAATTACATCTAATCTCTCAACCACCTATTGCACTTTTGAAGGCCCTGGAGCACCAGGACTATGGAAACGCCCACAAAGTGATCCCATTTTGGAAAGAAAACACCCCAACGTATAATCTATGAGGCATAATGAGTCTTTTGAAGGGTTCATTTTTTTCAAGAAGTTTTTGTAAAATGTGGAAAAAAAAAACGAAAATGCATTTTTTTTTTACACAAAGTTGTCCATTTCTAAGATATTTCCAACACATAGCATGTACATAGCAAAAATATCACCCCAAAATATATTCTGCCACTCCTCCTGAGTATGGCAATACCACATGTGTGAGACTTTTACACAGCCTGGCCACATACAGAGGCCCAACATTGAAGTAGCACATTCAGGCGTTCTCGGAGCATAAATTACACATCTAATCTCTCAAACACCTATTACTCTAACCCATAGCATGAACATACCAAGAATGACACCCTAAAATACATTCTGCTGAGCAAAGGGTAAACAAAAGATTACCTGTGGTTTTAGTAGTGCAGTTGTCCACAGGAGGAGAGCCCTGATCCAGGCAGCAGGCAGGGACATGGTCAGCGACAGTGAATGGAATTGTCCAGGCAGCAGGCAGGAATATTGTCCATAGTCAGTACAGGCAGGGATCCTGTCCATATACAGTCCAGGGTCAGTGCAAGTAGAGACATTGCCAGCAGTGCCAAAATATTGGTCCTGGTAGTAAGCAGGAACATGGTCCAAGTAGCAGGCCAGGAAAGAATGGGGACGGGGTAAAGGCTTCCCAAATCTCTTTGAAGCCTCTGAGTCTCCAGACCATAATCTGGGAATGAGAAAACTAAAAAATTAATTTTCTTCATCTAAAAAAACAATTCTGGAGCCCCTCACATATGTTAAACCCCTGTGTTATGAAGCCCACTACTCCAGTAGCAGAGTAAAAGACCAGTCCAAACATGGTCAAACAGTCCAGGGTCAGTTCCAGAGCAGGCAGAGGTAGGTACAGTTTAGCGTTAGGCAGAAGCGTGGTCATTTAGCAGGCCAGGGTCAGTTCCGGAGAAGGCAGAGGTGGGTACAGTTTAGCATTAGGCATAAGCGTGGTCGTTTAGCAGGCCAGGGTCTTCTCCGGAGAAGGCAGCGGTATGTACAATGGCATAAAGGGGTGGCATAAATGACAATTACGTTTACCATACTTCCCTAATAATGTAGAGCAGTGTCTCTCAACTCCAGTCCTCAAGGCGCCCCAACAGGTCATGTTTTCAGGCTTCCCATTATTTTGCACAGATGATGTGATCAGTTTCACTGCCTTAGTAATTACCACAGCTGTTTCATCTGAGGGAAATCCTGAAAACATGGCCTGTTGGGGTGCCTTGAGAACTAGAGTTGAGAAACTGATGTAGAGAAGTATGGTAATGGTGGAAACATTTATCAATACAAAGGCCTGGTTGGGAAGGACAATCAGGACAATAATACACGGTGTCTTTTCTAGCTCCTCCTCTGCAGCACACCTGGCATTTCTTCTGACGTTTCCGGCCTGTTTCATGGTGGGGGAGTCTCTCAGGAAAGTGGCGTTCGTGGAGTCTGCTCACTGAATCCGAGCGAATGTTTTCTGGTGCACCTTCACGGTACAAAAGGGTGGAGATAATTTTTTCTTGGTACTGAAGATAAGATATGGGGCTCTCTGTAGATTTACAGTAAATAACAAAACTATTGTAAATGGCCAAACTGAAAAGATATATGGAGACTTTTTTATACCAAAAGCGGCTTTTTTTTGTGGGAAGGTAGGGTTCGAACATCTGATCATTGAAGTCGACTCCCCCCATGAACAAATTATAGTCATGGACACATTTTGGTTTCTGGATTGGGCTGGATTTCTTCTGGGGATTTCCACATAGGTGTCGTTGTGGATCATTGTGAGCATGTGGACGTTTCGTCTGTCCCTCCACCTGAGAGCCAATATCCCTTCATTCCGCAAAGACGCCGTCTCCCCTTGTTGTAGTCTTTCAGTAACGAGCCTTTGCAGTAAGCCCTTCCTATTGGCTTGCACTGTACCACATGCTGGAGTGTCCTTGCAGTAAAGATTGTGGAAGAGGCGCAAGCTTGTATAGTAATTATCCACATAAAGGTGGTAACCCTTTCCAAGGAGTGGATATACAAGCTCCCAAACAACCTTTCTGCTGACTCCGATGTACTCTGGACATTCAGGGGGATGCAGTTGGGTGTCCTTCCCTTCGTACACCCGGAAGGCGTAGATATACCCCGTTTCTCGGTCACATAGCTTGTAGAGCTTAACCCCATATCAGGCTATTTTTCAGGGGATAAACTGCTTGAAGCCAAGCCTGCCTGTGAAGTGGACCAATGACTCATCCACGGAGATATTTTGGTCGGGGATAAGTAACTGGGGCAATTTCTCAGAGAAAAAATTTAGAAGTGGCCCAGTTTTAAATAATTTGTCATGTGATGGGTCATTTCGGGGAGGGCACTGAGTGTTGTCATTGTAATGGAAGAAACGCATTATTATAAGGTATCTTGATCTTCGCATAATGGACGAATAGATTGGCATGTGGTGGATGGGGTTGGTGGACCAATAGGAGTATAATTCATTTTTTTTGTGAGTCCCATATTGAATGTTAGGCCTAAAAATAATTTAAATTCCTCCACGGTCAATGCTCTCCACTCATAGGGATGGGCATAACTTGAACCAGGGTTGCTTGTTATGAATTGTTGTGCATAGAGGTTGCACTGGGCACGATGGAGGATAATAGGTCTTGAGTAAAAATTAAATTTAAAAAATCAATAGGGGCAAAATTCTCTGTGTTCACCTGAACACCTGGCTGGGTGGTGAAAGGAGGGATGTTTGCTGCTCTTGAATTAGGGGGAAGCCACAGAGGGTTTTCAAGGGCATAGGGAAGGCCAGCATGGGTCCTAACGCTTTGGGGCCGAGATGACACCCCGCTAGTTCTTGGCCTTTGCTGCAGTGGTACTTCATTTCTTCTGGATGGCGCTGTGCTACTTGTGGATGGCACTGAGCTGCTAGTTGATGCCACTGCATTTCTGGTGGATGTCACTGAGCTGCTGGTTAATGCTACAGCACTACTTGTGGTAGCCTGCTGCTCCATGCCAGAACGCCTTTGTTTCATGGGCACACTTTGCTCTTCCTCTGATTCTGTATCAGACCCACTGCTTACAACAGGTTCATATTCTGAACCAGAATCAGACGCAGACTCAGAGAGCTCCCCGCTCCTCTTGTCGGTCAAGCTAAGCTGTTGGTATGAACATAAATAATAAGTGCTGCGCTCGTCCAATAACGTGTATCTGTGTGAAAGTGTATAATACTACAGGGTATACGGGTAATGTGTTTGTATGCACAGTATCCTGTGATAAAATCAACTGTGTTAAAAGTGAATATTTGTCCTGTAACTGATATAAGAACAAAAACGGCACAGTGTGTGTAGGGAACAAATATAGATAATCCTCATACACGCCTAGTGCTAGTGTAACATGTGCAAATAAACCTTAAAGTGCTATAGTGTCATTGTGCAACTCATATGGATAAAATTGTATATAAATAATGAGGGGTATGCGGGTAATGTGTCTGTATGCACAGTATCCTGTGATAAATCCAACAGTGTTAAAAGTGAATATTTATCCTATAACTGATATAAGAACTGAAACGGCAAAGTGTGTGTAGGGAACGAATATAAATAATCCTCATACACACCTAGTGCTTGTGTAGCATGTGCAAATAAACCTTAAAGTGCTATAGTGTCCTTGTACAACCCTTATAGATAAATTGTATATAGAAGCCAAAAATTACTCGCAACCAATATCACAAAACACACCATGTGCAAACGATATGAACAAAAGGGTGCAAACTACGAAAAAAAGATTATATATAGAAAAAATGCAAACTATGCAAAAATAAATATTGTGCACAAAACAGTGCAAAACAAGTGTATGGCATCTATCTATAAAGGTCAAAAAGAAATAGTCACAGAGGATGTATTATTGCGTGAAGTCCAAACTTGTAAAATACATCAAACATAAGTGCCAATAAAATGTTCAGTGATTCTTTAACAATCCAAATGTGCAACCGGTGACCAGTGGGGTGCCGAAAGTGAGAGGCTAAAATATCCTCTTCGTGCTCAAACACACACACAGATGGGTAATGGCCCCTTACCTTGCGGCAATGGGACAACCGCATAGAAGGTAAATGGAGGAGATGATCCCATCCAGTGTTTGCAGCTGTCCATATGCACCAGTGTTTCCAAGGTAGCGCAGGAATAACTTATACAAAAGCTGTTGGTATGACTCCTCAGCGGAAATTTTTTTTTCGCCATACTGGTGACTATGGGCTGTGGTGACAAACTGCTGTGGTAGGGACACTTGGACAGATATGGCTGCACTGATGGGTGCTGATGAGGCTGGCCTAATGAGGCTGCACTGCTGGGTGCTGAAAAGGCTGCACTGCTGGGTTCTGATGAGGGTGCACTGCTGGGTTCTGATGAGGGTGCACTGCTGGGTTCTGATGAGGGTGCACTGCTGGGTTCTGATGAGGGTGCACTGCTGGGTACTGATGAGGGTGCACTGACGGGTACTGATGAGGGTGCACTGACGGGAACTGATGGGTACTGATAAGGTTGTACTGATGTACACTAATGCACCACACTGAGGCTGCACTGATTATCTGGCACTGATAAGGCAGCGCTGATGGGCACTAATGAGGATCCACTGATATGGTGGCACTGATGAGCACTCACTTGTGTGCACTATTGGGCACTCTAGTGGCACTGATGAGCGCTGAAGTGGTGCAGATGAGCACTATAGAGGCGCTGATGTGGTACTGATGGCACTAATGTGGGACTGATGAGCACTGCACTGGGCACTGACGTGACACTGATGGGAACTGGTGGCACCGATGTGGCACAGATGAGCACTGGTGTGGCACTGATGGAGCACTGACGGGCACTGTAGTGGCACTGGCGGCACCAATGGGCACTGAAGTGGCACTGGCAGCACCGATGTGGCACTGATGAGCCTTGTAGTGGCACTGATGAGCCTTGTAGTGGCACTGATGGACACTAGTGGCACTGATGTGGTACTGATGGCACTAATGTGGCACTGATGAGCACTGTAGTGACACTGGGAACTGACGTGGCACCGATGGGCACTGGTGGCACCGATATGGCACAGATGAGCACTGTAGTGGCACTGGGCACTGTAGTGGCACTGGTGTGGCACTGATGGAGCACTGACGGGCACTGTAGTGGCACTGGCAGCACCGATGGGCAATGAATTGTCACTGGTGGCACCGATGTGGCACTGATGAGCCTTGTAGTGACACTGATGAGCCTTGTAGTGGCACTGATGGGTACTATAGTGGCACTGATGGGTACTATAGTGGCACTGATGGGTATTATTGTGGCACTGGTGGACAGATGGGTACTGTAGGGGCACTGATGGGTAGTGTAGTGGCACTGTAGGACACAGATTAGCACTTGTGTGGCACTTGTGCAGCACTGCTGGGCACTGTTGTACACTGCAAAATATATTTGGACTCCCTGTTGCACTCGATCTCTCTTCTCTCCTCACACGCTGTAAACCTGGCGAGCACGGACACTTCCGCGAGCGCGCCCCATGGGGCGTGTGGGAAGCGCGAGTCCATGGACGCCCTCCCAGAGCAAGCCGACCGCGCTGTAGCCGTCTTTCAGCTATGGCCCGGTCGGCATGTGGTTAAAAGAAAAATCGATTTTTCTTTCAAACATTGTGAGTCATGTCCGGAATGCTAAGAGCAGTGGAAGTTAGTGATAAAATTTTTTGGGAGGGCAAACAAACCCCTCCAGGTTCTTACCTGCAAACGGAGCCTCCATCCTGTCACTGTCATAGCTCCCCTGATACCCGGCGGCTTCTGTGCTCCAAATCTTCAGCCTCCTGATTGGCAGGGATGAGAAACCGGAAGTGACACAATGGCGAATTTTGATTTGCTAAAATTAAAAGTGGGAGGGGCAAACATTACATAAAACAAGCCAATTAGAGCTTCAAAAATTGACAGACCTAATAGACTTCTGCCGCACAGTGTACGGCACATACGTAGAATGATTTATTTTTAAACGAATCATAATATGACTAACATTTTTTAGCTTCAATATGTTAAAATGTTAGTCATATTATCATTTATTTAACAACAAATTGTTCTATGAATCCTTTTTCTATTGGTCAAAACTTTGGGGGGGCGACGTCCCTTATGGACCGGCCACCACTGGTTAGGAGTCAGTTCTGAAGCTTCAGTTTTGGATCCTGTTGGTTCCATCACCTGTAATCAAAGAACATTTTTGACCAAATAGTAATGGGCCTAATACGAAACATATGTCGGAGCGGTACCTGGTCACGTGATCTCCTCCTACATCCGTTATTCCTGGTTGTTGCTTTCGCCGGGTGGAACGCACGCCAACCATCGAGGTAGTGTGATGGCATCCATGCTGAGATTCATACTTAGATGAGCAAGCAGCCCCAGTGCCGGGTAGGCACCTATTCATGTAAGCGGCCATTTGGCTTTACCTTCTGTTTTTAACATTTTTAATAAACTGTATCACACTATGGAGGATTCTATTGTCTTTCATATATCCCATGTCTGATTACCGGGGCAAGAAGGGTTCTCTGTCTAATACCATCCAGCCGTTCCGTGTGAGCAGGCACAATCCTGCACAAGCGCTAATGACTCTCTTTTTAACTAAAGGATTTTCTATTTAGTCATATAGAGGAATCTACTTATCTCGCAATATTACTATTTCTTCACTGCTAATATTGTGCTCATTCAATCATTGGGACTTTAATATCACTATTTTTGTTCTATTATTGTGTGTTATCATTTTTTCACCTAATTTTGGTACAACATATGTTTGCATGCTTATGAAAAGTTTCCTACAGACTCAGGTGTTTCACTGTTTTTTCTTTCACTGGCAACCACTAGCACCCCCTATTCATTAACATATCTATTGACCAATTTTTTGCTCAACAAGGGGAGCAGCTTATAATTTATTATTTTTTTCAGCAAGTTTTTCACAATTAATTTCCTCTGGCGTGGAGTTTTATTTTCTATATTGTCTGTCAGCTTACCTCTTTAGGTGTTCAGCTTAAGAGACCAGCTGCACCTTCACCTGTCTGCTTAAGTAATCTCTCCTCAAAGCATGGCTCCACCCCAGCCCCTATCAGGGAACATTATATTAACCTGTGCACTGCAAGCCAGCCCTGCTGATCAATATTGTGTGTTTGTTTGGCTTGCGTGTGCTCCTTGCTGTGTGTTCTACGTCTGATTCTAGTTACCGATCTTGGCTTGTTCTTGAAGGTCCTTGTCTGCTTCATATCCCAACCTTGGTGTGTTCCTTGACTATCCTTACCTGCTTGTTGCCCCAACCTTTGGCTATCTCCTGACTATCCTTTGTTGTCAGTCTTCTGCTTCCTCTCTACCTTCCTGTAGTCTACCGTGAGCTTCAGCTGGGAGGCCCTGGGGGTCGCGACCTGGAGACAGACTGAAGCTGAATTCATCCCCACCACTAGGGGCTTCTGCTGAACACTCACTGGCTCTTAGATTCCGTGCCCTGGGAAATCTCATGCTCTAGCTCCCAGTGTCATCCGTGTAGGTACTACAGAGTACCTGCTCTCCTGTATATCCTAGAGCTCCATCTGCAGCAGTCAGCCATAGGGTCCACTACCTTGCGGTGCACTCCTGACCCCAATGGAGTGCATCTGTCACCTGGACTCACTGGCCCCATTCACTTACATAGCCGGGTATCCCTAACAAAGCAAAGGTGTGAGATCCCAGTGATGTCATTGACCATATATGGTCATTTTATATATGGTCAATGAAGTCACTGGAGACCTTGTGCTTAAATGCGGTACATTCCAAACTTGCAAACTCTACATCTTTCTCACTTCAATAGCAATCACAAGGTATACTATGGATTCATGAATCAATGCTATACGCAGCTGAACTTTAGACTGGATTTCTCATGTCTGTTTTAACAAAGCTAGCTTATATTACTTCTTTGCTCACTGGGTAGTATTAGTGTACATATCAGCCTTTCAAAGCAGAGCTACATGTTTGTTAAAATAAATTGCCCAGTAATTATAAAAAAAATTTTAAAATCAGTTTCTACTTTATTACTCATGTCCCCTCTGGCACTGTATGCCACAGACTTGTGCCACATTTATCTGTTCTTTTGACAGCCAATGATGTCACCAGCCCATGCTCTATGAAGGAACGGCATTCCCATGCCGTTCCTTCAGAGCGCTGTGCAGTGGCCATGGCTCTTGCACTTATCGCGGTTTGGCCATTTAAGTTAACTGGAGTCCATGAACCCTGGAAGGAAGACCAGGTGAAGATGGAAGCGCTGTCAACGGTGACAGTGCACTGCTGGCAGTCTTCGTTCTAAGGTAAGTATTTCATAATGTGCTAGTATGCAATGCACACTAGCACATTATGCCATTGCCTTGCAGGGGATTTTTTTTATTATTATTTTTTTTAAATGCCATGGTTTAATACAGCTTTAAGGACTATTCAACTCTGGCAATCTCAATCCTCTGGCTTTATTATCATCTATCATCCTGAAAAAAAATCAAAAATGAATGCTTTCTATCTCAGTATAAATCCTAATAAGTGGATCGGATTTGAAAATCTCTATCTGGTTATGAACGCTACATATATTTTACAAGAAAGAAAAAATTAGACATCTGTCCTTTTGTTCTTGTCTTGCTATTAGTCATTTACAATAAATACTACCCTTTCCTTCATTGATCTGCAATACATTTCTACAGATGCAAATAAATGTTCTGCTGGTTAGAAAAACATTCTTAGAAATCAGCAAGCAAGACAATGTTTTACAAAACATGTTCAACTGCCTTAGGGCTTCCTGTGCGCATAACAGTAAAAAGTGACATGATGGTAATTACTTGGATAGCCAGAAATGTGTAAAAATACAGTATACTTCTCTGAAAACATGCATGGCAAGCTGTAACACAGAAGGAAGGAAAGCTAGAAAATATATGAATGTAAACTCTAAAATAAAACTGAAAGGACAAACACAGTATGTGGGTGTGTACATGCATTTCAAAGAAACACTCTTTAATCATACTGTTTAGGAACAGCAATCCCCTTTCAAAAAAAAAAGAAGAGAAAAAAAAAGGAATAAAGGAAGAGTTACAGTATGAGCAAGAATAACGTTATCTTCTTCTTCTTGTGTCCTAAAAAAATGTTTGTCATTGTCACTAGAAATGACCAAATCATTTTTCCTAACTAAGATCAGACTAATTTCGACCAAACTAGCTTAAATATTCACATATTTCTGATATACCAGTTTGTATTTTTTGATTTATTTAGAAATGCAAAAAGATAGGGTGCTGTCAGCTACCCACCAAGCTTATGTATGTTGGGCTAGAAGGCTGTTAGTATGTGGTCCTTTGCTATGTTGCAATCAACCTGTATACCCTTTAGCAGGGAGGGTTACTTTAATTAAGAGAGAATCCGGAAATTGACTTTGGGCATCAGGCTCTTCTACATCTCTGGCCCTGTTCTGGCCAGCTCTACACCTATCCTGAAAAGTTGCTATTCATTACCCTGTGAACTGCTAGGATTCTTTGGAGGGTTAACCAATTCACAAGAGTTAACAAAGGCAAAGGCATACAAACACACTCACAGGCACAGTTTTTCTCTGTTAAAGGATGACAACATTCTTCAAACTATGCTCAAGGTTTGTCACCTATGCCCCTAGTGGAAACTATAGGCGGCTGTACAGAGAACATATTACACAGGCATTGTCCATTGTTACCATTATGAGGAAGCTTGTCCAGATCATTGATGTGCAGCTAATACTGGAATGCATACTGTACATGTAGACAGGGAGTAGCTGAAAGACTGGAGAAGATCAGCAGCACTAAGATGCAAAGAAGTATGAAAAAATGTGATCACAGTATTTTCTAAAAAAAAATGGCTTTGTTTACGATACACAGTGCTTTAGCAAACTAAATATAGTTGGGGTTGAATGTACTTTAACAGTTTATCTTAAAACTGTATTAAAAATTGCTAGTTCATTTTCACTAATATTGTTAAAAGAAACTCTTCCAGTTACATACTGTATATACAGTAAAAGGATGGAATGTAATTGTAATAATATTTAAGTCTTTAGTCTTTGTGATTCCTCCAGATTCCTCCTCCTGGAACATGAGTGAGAAATCTTCACATCTTATACAGTGCCAAGGGGCAATCTTGTTGGGAGACCATCTGGACCTGGAGAAAGGCCTTGGCTGGGCTAAAGCCACAAAAGCCAATGATCCCTTGTAATGAGGGATCAATAAGAGCTGGTAAGCGAGCCTTTGAGCTGTTGGTGGAGGCACTGATATTTAAGATCACTATGGTGGTGGATAGTGGAGATTGACATCAGGATTTATTTTCACATCACTTGTGGACTGTTTTATTCATCTAATTTTTACATTTGTATGTAGCGGGCACCTACTTTCAAGTAGGTGAGCTTTCTGAGTTTAAATGACAAAGTATGGTTTCAGGCAGGGGCGTAACTACCACCATAGCGCCCCATGCGGGCGCTATGGGGCCCGCAGCCGAATGGGGCCCAGTGAGGATAAGAGCACCGCCGGCACAGTCTCCCAGCCAGGGGAGGAGAGAGGAAAGGAAGAGGCGAGCTGTCTGTATCAGCAAAGAGCTGAATTGCCCGATGTAAGAGCTTTCATTAGAACTTCCAGTGTTCCCAGGGCTCACGTCACATAGCTCCACCTTTTGGCCCGGTGCTTTTGATAGACAGAACGCCGATCCAATGCAGGACATGTGACGTCATCAAAGGCGTCGGGCCAAGAGGTGGGGCTATGTGACGATGAGCCCCGGGAAGACAGGAAATTCAAATGAAAGCTATTACAGCGGGCAATCCTGCTCTCTGCTGATCCGGGGGGCTTGCCTCTTCCTCTGCATAAGTGGGGCTGTATGGGGCACAGGCAGACCAGGCTGTATTGGGCACAGGTCACGCTGTATGGGGCACAGGTCACGCTGTATTGGGCACAGGTCACGCTGTATGTGGCACAGGTCACGCTGCATTGACACTAGGGCAGCTGTGGGGGGGGGGGGCTGTTTGCAGGGGGGCCCCATACAACATTTTGCTATGGGGCCCTGCTATTTCTAGTTACGCCCCTGGTTTCAGGTAAATTTAGGCAGGCTTGCATTGTGATTCCAGGCCTGGTTATTTATTTTGAGAACAGGGAGTGTCAGTGTAGTGCAGGGTGTGGCCACCTGTGCTTGGACCCAGAGATGCCTCCTCTTGCTTTCAGTGAGAATGGTTCTGGAAGAGAGGTTGGACTTGGGATCTGAGTGACAGGCAGCTCATGTGTGAGTTCTGGCCAATCAATAATTTGTTTGGCAGGAGGCGGGACTCCCATATAAGCTGGGGTCACATGCTGCTGGGGAGTTCCAAAAAGAGTTCCAGGGAGGGAGAGATCAGAGAGAGGGCCCCTGCGAGGAGCCAAGCAGAGCCCCCCTCCCTATGGGGAAGGGAGGGGGGGACCAGGCCACACGGAGGAGAGGAGTTAGTGACACCGCACAGCATGTAGTTGCTGGTGTAGCTGGACGCCCCCTGCGGGGAAGGGAACGTGCCAGACTGGAGAGAAGGGATGGAGAAACCATTCGGAAGAAGTAGCAACTAAGCGGAAGAAAACTGGGCAATCGATCGTTTGTGAGTGGCACATGGACTTTTGATCAAGTGAGTGAAAGCCCAGGGGAATGGTACTACCAGAGGCTGAGGGATGTTGGTATGCAAGTCAGTGAGACAGTTGGTGATGGCCTGTGACTTAGGGTTCAACAGTGCCCCGGGATTCCAATCAGTCAGGCGGGAGGAATTATTCAGAGTAATCTCTTCCTTAGCTCAACTTGGAAGTACTGTACAGACGGGAAGTAGTGGTCAAAAGGCGGCGGTAGAGCTCCGAGCACAAATAGAGATACAGATTGTACTAAAAAAGGTGTGAACAAGTTATTCAGAGTGACTCTTTACTACAACAGCCTATGTATTCTCTAGTAAATCTACCCAAGTCTATATGCAAAGAGTTATTCAGAGTGGCTCTTTGCTATTCACTTTCATTGTTCTCAAGGACCAGACTACTCCCTTTTTCCTAATGAGAAGTTATTGCCGAGTGACTTTTCATTATCCGCAATGTTCTAAGTCTTTGCATGGGAGGCAAAGGAAAGATTATGATGCAAAAAAGAGCATCTCAGAAAACCTTTTTCCCAGTTCATGTTATACCAAAAAAGCAAGAGAAAAGTAAAATATGGACTGTTTCTACTTCTATGAGTTGTGATTGGCTAAGTGGTAAATGTGATTTAGGGATAGAACACACAAATTGCAGCTCCTTCGGGGGTCGAGCGCTACATGTTTATATATAGCGCAACCTTTATCTATTTTACTCACTGTGTATATGCCTCACAGAAGGTTTGCTGCTTACACTTTTCATTCAGAATATTTCTTAGCACGGTTTTTTCACGTTTTTTTTATATCACTTTTTTATTTTTCAAACTTTTTAATAATATTTAAAGTTGACCTATCTGTAACTTTATAAATTGGAATCCTAAAATGTATCATTTACAATAGTGTATTATTTAAAAACTTGTACCATTGTGACGATGACATATCACCCTCACTCCTACCCTCTCTCTATTGCTGTACCCATCATCTCCTGCATTTGCTGTACCCACATGCTGACATAAGCACCAGGGCCACTAGACACATGCACTCATGCACATCCCACTCCCATCTTGCCTTCCTCGCCCTCCTCCTTCTCCTAGTCTCAGGTGACATTTCTCTTAATCCTGGTCCACCATTTTCCAACTGCAAGCCACATATCCAATACCCCTCCTCCTCTGGCAACCACCGCAATCCACTCAGTTTAATTTCTATCCCCCTGCTTCCTCAAAGCAGCCCACCAATCTCATGCGCCCTTTGGAAGGCCCGCTCTATCTGTAACAAGCTAACATCTGTACATGACCTCTTCATCTCTCATGGCTTTAACATACTCGCCATAACAGAAACCTGACTTCAATATTTTGACTCAGCTTCTCCTGCTGCCCTCTCCCATGGTGGTCTCCATTGGACTCACTCACCCAGACTCAACAGACAGAAAGGAGGTGGAGTTGGAGTCCTTCTATCCCCGCAAAGCACCTTCCAAGTCCTTCCTGTCCCTCCGTCTCTATCCCTCTCTTCTTTTGAGATGCACTGTATTCATCTGTTTTCTCCCATTTCTCTGAGGATTGCAGCAATTTATCGGCCTCCTGGACCGGTATCGCGCTCTTAATGACTAACTTTAATAATAATAATAATAACTTTGCTGCCTGGCTACCCTACTTTCTCTCCTCTGAAATACCCATTATCATTCTTGGTGACTTCAACATTCCTGTCAATGTTAACTGTCCAACTACAGCTAAATTTCTCGACCTAACCTCATCTTTTGACCTAACCCAATGGACACATACTTCCACTCACTCCAGTGGTAATACCCTTGACCTTGTATTCTCCCATCTCTGCAACCCTGGCAACCTCACCAACACCCTCTTTCCTCTCTCTGATCACAACCTCATTAGTTTTATTGTATCCTTGCCTCCAACCACCCATCCCTCCAAGCAGCAAACAATTACTTGTAGGAACTTTCGCCACTTTAACCCTTCTCTTCTCTATTCTGCTACTGACCACCTATATGACATAATCTCTCCCCTGCCCTGTCCTGACCTGGCCACCTCTGTCTACAAGAGTTTGCTCTCATCATCACTAGATGCACTTGCTCCTCTAACTACACGCAGAATCAGGCCCCAACCGTTACAACCCTGGCAAACTGACAACACTAGAAATCTCAAGAGACATTGCCATGCTCTTGAACGGCTGTGGCGTAAAACCAAATGCCTGCAAGACTTCACCCTATATAAATCTGCCCTTCTAAAATACAATTCCTGCATCCATTCTGCCAAACAAGCCTACTTTGTCTCTCTTATTATTACCTTGTCATCCAGTTCCCGTCAGCTCTTCTCAATCTTTAGCTCTCTGCTTCGTCCCCCACTCCCTCTACCCACTAACTCACTCACTGCCCAAGAGATTGCCAATTACTTCACAGACAAGATTGATGCAATGCGTGAGGACATCTCTACTGTGCATACATCTTCCCCACCCAACATACCTTGCCTAACAGCACATTCAACACTCTCCTCTTTTGAATTGGCTACTGAAGAGGTTACAAAACTTTTCTCAGATGCCCACCTCACAACTACTACGGTCACCCTCTTCTTCTATCCTATGCTCCCTCACTCACATCTTCAAACTATCCCTCTCTAGTGGCACCTTCCCCTCCCCTCTAAAACATGCGCAAATCACTCCCATACTTAAAAAGCCCTCACTGGACCCCACCAATCTGAACAACTTAAGACCCATCTCATTGCTCCCATTCACCTCTGAACTTCTAGAAAGCTAAGTCTACAACCGTCTTAGCTCCTACCTCAGTGAAAATAACCTTCTTGACCCCTTACAGTCTGGCTTTCGCTCACAGCACTCCACGGAAACTACCTTACTAAAACTCAGTAACGATTTACTAACTGCTAAAACCAACAGCCAGTACTCCATACTCCTGCTACTTGACCTTTCTGCGGCCTTTGATACTGTTGACCACCCGCTCCTTCTCAATAAACTACATTCACTTGGCCTCCGAGATTCTGCTCTATCCTGGTTCTCTGCCTATCTATCACAGCGCTCCTCCTCTCCATTGACCCTTTCTGTGGGGTTCCCCCAAGGCTCTGTTTTTGGACCCCTTCTCTTCTCTATCTACACCTCCTCCCTTGGTCACTTGATAACCACCCGCGGCTTCCAATACCATTTATACACCTCATTCTTTTACTAACAGCTCTGTGATTCAAACAACCCACACCCTGAACTCTTGATAGGAGCACACTTGACCCCTGAACTACTGAAACTGGCTGGCCTATAACAGCTGTGCACACCTGCACACACCCACACAGCCTGCAGGTCTCCTGTAAAACCTGGTCACAGGACAAAAGGTTTCATCTCACCCCAGTCTCTTTGAAGCCCCTGATCCAGGATTACCAAACCCAGAGAAAGCTGCAAAATCAACTTTTTTTTTGCTCAGAACTGAACTTCTGGAGCCCCTCACTCTGCAATTGTGAGAACCCTGTGTCACCATCCATCCTACTTGTACAATGGCAGGGCCTTGCACTGTCACACATTAAAAAATTGTCTCAAAATCTGCCTGAAAAAAGACATAGATGACCTGCAGGAGAACATTAGTAGCGACGCGTTGTTGTAACATTCTGTTAGCTCACTGGGTAAATGGCAGCAGTAGGCATCTGAACTGAGTAAGATGAGTAAAGAAAATAAAGGTTATTGCACAGTAAGATTTACATTATTATATTATTCACAAGCCAGAATCCTAGCCCAGAAGGATACTGACCCTGAATGATAATGGAACAGAAATTGCATTTCTAGAAAGAAAGGATTCTGAAGGAATTATTGGGGGAAGTGCTGTCATTTCACGGTATTGATTAGCCAAGAGCCTGGGGTACAGATTTATATTTGTGAACTTAAGGAAAGTTTAAGTACCTAATCCAAACCCCACTGAAGTTAATGGGAGCCAAATATTAGGAAAGTAATAGCATTTTGTAGACTAGGCAAGGGATTGTCAAACAAATGGAATGGGGGTGGGGGGGGGGACATAGGCACTGCATTGGGGAACATGTAGCAAAGCAAAAAAATGTTAAAAAATTAGCTTTGGCAAGTAGAAGCAATTTTAATAATGCTTAATGGGCAACATTAAGGCTAGGTTAACATCTATGTGTGTGGAGGGAATTGCATCTGTTCCCGCACCCGCAACCACATTTTGCTGCTCTTAGGAGATGCACGGGGCTGCCATTCATTCTGAACGGCACCCCCACCCATCTCAACCCACAGCAGGGAAATCGCATTGTCTTTTTGAAAAGATGCATGCACCTTTTTTTTTCGTGGAAATGAAGGCATGACAGCCCAATCATTTGAATGGGCTGCTGTGCCCATGAAAATGCAGGCCGCAAAAACGCATAGGTGTGGACCTAGCGTAAAATGCAAAATTATCTTAAATAACATAGATAAAGAAAAGGGTGTATGCAGCGCTAAAAATAAAATGGAAATAAAAGTCCACTAATGCTGGAAGAAAATTCCATTTCCTTTTCCGAACAACCCAGAGTGTAAATCGGACAAATTAAGGTGAATAAAGATATCCTCCACCAAACATCAACACACCGGGCAACTTACCGCAAACAGTGGACCACTAGATCATAGGTGGTCAAACGGGCATAGTATATCCACAAGATGGTCACGTCTCCACCAAAGTAACTGGCACCTGGATCTTGTATAGCCCTCACGTACAGTAAATCTACAGGTTCATACATTAAATAAAAGAAAATGACTCCTCGTGGTACAGTATATCAAGCTAATATAAATTAATTAGATAAAAATAAGAGTGCAGCGCCAGATAAATACTACAAGTATGATATGTGTAATGATAATGTATACAGTATATTACCAGTATAACAATAGTGATCAATAATCCAGTGCAAAAATTAAAAATCAAGTGAAAAAATAATCCATATGTAATTACTCCATTGGCAATAAACATGCATATAAAAACACAAAAAATAAAGTGACAAAACAATTCATAAATAAAAATATCCAAAAGGAAGATTTCCAATGCGTGACCCAGGGTCTGTGTTTTCCACCACTTGTGCTGCCTGTCACCCTTCAGTAGAAACAATGGAGGCTAACCAGAAAGCCTGCGACCACCCTTACTCAGGGGGGGTCTAAACAGGCTTAGTGGAGCAACAGGAATGCTGCTAGGATCTCCCAGACCTCCTACACAGGTGACCGGTCAGCTTCAATGAAGATCATGCTCAATGGCGCACTTCCAGGAGACAATCGCTATACACCAATGGACGTGCGCTTCAGCATTCAAGGTCTTCCAACTCCATGAGAGGCTGAACATAGTTGGTAAGTAATTTGTTTGCTGCATCCCCCCTTCTGCCAAACCTACCCCTCTATATTCAGCCTCTCATGGAGTTGGAAGACCCTGAATGCTAAAGCGCACGTCCATTGGTGTATAGCGATTGTCTCCTGGAAGTACGCCATTGAGGATGATCTTCATTGAAGCTGACCGGTCACCTGTGTAGGAGGTCTGGGAGATCCTAGCAGCATTCCTGTTGCTCTACTAAGCCTTTTTAGACCCCCCTGAGTAAGGACGGTCACAGGCTTTCTGGTAAGCCTCCATTGTTTTTTATTGAAAGGTGACGGGCAGCACAAGTGGTGGAAAACATAGACCCTGGGTCACGCATTGGAAATCTTCCTTTTGGATATTTTTATTTATGAATTGTTTTGTCACTTATTTTTTGTGTTTTTATATGCATATTTATTGCCAATGGAGTAATTACATATGGGCTATTTTTTTCACTTGATTTTTCATTTTTGCACTGGATTATTGATCACTATTGTTATACTGGTAATATACTGTATACATTATCATTACACATATCATACTTACTTTTAGTATTTATCTGGCGCTGCACTCTTATTTTTATCTATACTTTCTTGTGCCCTATATCGGGGTTATAGTGTTCAGCTGCAAGATATCTCTTACGGTCCCCTTTTATATAATTTTCCAATTTTTTACTTTTATCACGCACCTAGCGCAAATCTTCTTTTTTATTAATATAAATTAATTCCAATAAGAATTCCAAAGTACTCACATTTTGCATGTTAAAAACGAGCATGTCATAAGGTAAAAACCATCATATGTTTCCAACCAACAAGATAGCAGTGGTCAGCATGTGTATAGTAGTAAGGTCAGAGCCCAGACTCCACCCTACGTGTTTCGGCCAATGAGGAACGTCGCCAGGGACGAGGGTTACTGGTCGTCACTTCCTCTATATATATATATATATATAGGGAGGAGGTGGATGGGAACCGCCTATTCTCCATTGTGTTCCAAGCCTCGGTTTCAACCACCGGAAGAGGAAATCATGGCCGGATACAGACACTGCGGCCACGACATCTATAAATCTAAACAATGGTGGCCATATTAATGAAGACCAAAAAGGGAGATGATACAAATCTCACTAATTTAGTTCCTGAAACCTAGGCTAGACACAAAAGACCGGGCCAAATTGAAAAAAAAACACATAGGTATTAGCACTAAAAGGCACCTAAAAAAAAGGTTTTGTTGATCAATCATTCATCTAAAAAGAAACCTGACAAGGACCTGATAAAGGGATACAAATGCTGCCATCTTGTGGTTGAAAACAGATGTTACAACGCTACATAATAATAAAGCCTAAAGCTAAAACAATAAAATTATATGAAATATAGCCTAGGGACTCAACTATTGTTAATAAAAGCACTGACATCCCATTCAATATTCAAACCGTGAGGTCTATCAGATTTCAAAGAGAAAATCCACACGGCTTCCATCTTGGAAATTTTTCTCCTGGTGTAACTTCCTCTCCAGTGTGGGTTAAACCTATCAATAACCATAAATGATGTACCCTTAAGACTTTTGCCATAACATAACCCATAGTGCTTAGACAGACTATGATTTAAAAAGCCCTTTCGTATATTGGCCAGATGTTTTTTAAGTCTGATCTCTAGTTTACGAACAGTGCGGCCTACATAGTGTAGGCCGCAAGGACAGGTGATCAGACCAAATTCTTAGTAGCAAATGTAATAAAAGAATCTATGTTATATGTTTTACCAGTAATATTAGCTAATGGAGAAAATAGTGCAGTTGTTGGAGGCAAGATAGGCTTCTTTGAAGAGGAAAGTTTTCAGGGATCACCTAAAAGTGGATAAATTTGGAGACAGTCTGACAGATTGGGGTAGGGAATTCCAGAGGATGGGCGAGGCTCAGGAGAAGTCCTGGAGGCGGATATGGGAGGAGGTGATGAGGGAGCTAGAGAGCAGGAGGTCTTGGGAGGAACAAAGGGGGCGATTAGGTTGGTATTTTGAGACTAGGCTAGTGATGTAGCTGGGTGCAGAGTTATGAATGGCTTTGTAACTTATTGTTAGTATTGCTAGTAGAGATCCAAAGAGGCACGATCTCCATTCCATAGGAGGACGTCATCTATGTAGCGCCCCCAGAAGACCAATTCGGGTCTCTGTTGGCCATAGATGACATCCTCCTCTCAATTGACCATAAACAAATTGGCCATACTGGGTGCAAACTTCACACCCATGGTCACTTCATGGCCTTGAAAATAGTATGAGCCATCAAACCAAAAATAATTATGGGCCATCGCAAAATTGAGGAGGTGAAGCAGAAATTGTTGCTGCAACAAATGTATACCAGAATCTCTCTCTGGATAGCTTCTCGAATCTCACGATGGGAAATAACGGTATACAAGGAGGCCACGTCAGCAGTGGCCATTATATGTCCTTCTTTCCAACTGATTTGGTTTAGAATGTTGATTTCCTGTGTGCTATCCTTCAAAAAAGAGGGTGTATAAGAAACGAGAGGCTGCAAAAAATTGTCTATATACCTCTTCTAGAGGTGACAGAATCAATTCTGCTGATAATAGGCCTACCTGGTGGGTTTAGAGGGTTTTTGTGCACCTTAGGGAGATAATAGATCACTGGAATACAAGGTGCAACTGGGATTGAATAAAATTTTTCCTTTAGATTCAAAATATATTATATTTTTATACAGTATATTTGAGTAGGATTGTTCCCAAGAGGAAAATAGGTATCCTTATCAGACAGAATTCGATTAATCTCATCTACATAAGCAGTACTATCAAGAATGACAATACCGCCCCCCTTGTCTGCAGGGAGAACAACAATGTCATTCCTTAGCTTAAGGGAATCCAAACCTTTTTTGAAAACTGAATCCATTCTATGATTCTTAATAATTAATTTGTCTAACTCTTTAAATACTAAGTCCCTAAAGACTCCAATTGAAGGAGCGCAATATCTCGGAGGGTTAAATAATGAAGCATTAGATAGAGTAGTATGCTAAAATTCAGATGAAGCATTGGTTCTAATTCTAATAGAATTCAAAATAATATATCTCTGGACATTAGGTTTTCAAACATATTTGTAAATGTCCATATAAGTTTCAAATTTATTCAGGTGACGAGGAGGAACAAATTTAAGGTCATGATTTAATACCACCTTCTCTTCATGAAAAAGGGTAACTGTACTTAGATTGAATAGTCCAGTGTCTGTTAGACACACCTACTTTTTAGACCTTGTTCTCCTTCCCCCTCTGGTCCCTCCTTTGGTTCTATATTTCTTTTTAGACTTGATCCGTCCACGGGGAAAAAAAACTTCCATTCATTTGATAGATATTAGACTGGGGAGGTGGATAATTATGATACTCATCCCAATGGCCACCACCACTACTATCCCTACCTTATGTATAAGGGCCACCAGGGGAATGGTTACCACGATGACCCCAAGAGTTATTAGTGCGGCCATTGGAAGGTCCTTGTTGTGGATGCTGTACAATATATCTTTCATTCCCCCCATAATGTTCATCCTCCTGGAAAGGGGTGCAAACTTATTAGGGATAACTGTGGGTTTGTGGTGTGGGGGGGCGACCTCCTCCTCTAGGGAGGCTCCCCTACCTCGAAATTAATTGTTTTTAAACAGTTGTCCATTTGTAGGCCTAGGTGAATCAACATTTCTCTCCTGATAGACGGGTTGCTGAAAAAATCTTGGGGTTCCCTGTGGAGGACAGGGTGCTTAATTAAGCTTTTGGTTAGCTCCCAAAGCTGTAGACATGTTGGATTGCTCCTTACATTGCCATTTGAAAACGTTATTGTTTTTATAATTCTCCACATCAGTTATATTTCTTTGTTCTGTTTTTTTGCTCAGTTTCTTCCTTCTCTAAATGTTTTCTAAGATTGTCCGATCTTTTTTTATAGTTCTCCTGTTTTTCTCTTAGCTTAACAATTTCCTCATTTATTTTAGCTAGTTTCCGTCTCTTACAAGTGATAAGGATTTCAAGGAGGGTTAAACCTGCCTTATTAAAGTACTGAAACCATTAAGTGGTATCAGTATCTTCATTATATGGAGCTGGTTCCCACCTCAAACACCTGAAAAATATCTTAGCTGTAATGTAGCTCTCTAAAAAGGCCACATCCCAATTGACATGTAGCTCTGTAGTGACCAAGTTTTTGAGTCTCATGAAAACCCCACCAATATCATTTTGAGGCTCAGCAAACTCATTAAAAATGCTCTCAGTATCAATAACATGAGTGGCTCTAAAATCAAAGATTTCCATAATAAAACAACCCAGGGGGCTTGGCTTGACAATGGCAGCTTGAGGATGTACTGACTGGAGCTCTGTAGGGGCTGCGGCCAGGAATCGTCCATTAAACTGATCAGGCAAGCCCTTCTTACATGCTGGGGGATCGTAAACACCCGCTGACCATTGGGGAACCAAGGGGGCCCGAGATAACCCACTATTTCCTGCGGCAACACGCTGTAGCATCTCCCGCAGCTCCAGCCAAGATGGCGCCACCGCGGGTCACTCCAGCAAGGGAGGCTGCCACCTACAGTACTAGGAAGAGAGGCACACAGGCAAGGGCTGCAATGGCCGGGGACTCACACCATCCCGCAGATCGGTCAATTTCCCCTATACTATCCCCGGACGTCCCCCACTCAGACTCACAGCCTGTATCAGAGAGCATGGTGGGGACAGGCGACCACCCTGAAGGGACCCTCCGGGACATTGTCACAGGCCTGCCTACCAAACAAGATCTCCAGGCCATGGCTGCCTCAATTGGTACTGCCCTCACACGGAAGCTTCATGACCTATGCCAGTAGGTGGACACTGTGGAGGAGCGGGTGATGGTCTTGGAATCGTCCACAACTGCAACAGATGCCCGCATCACCACCCTGGATTTGGAGCAACAGGCCTTTCGCCACCATCTTTTTGAGGTCCAATTACGGCTAAATGATGGGGAAAATCACAGCAGGCGCAACAATCTGAGACTCCGCAGCATCCCAGAGGCCACCATGGGCCCAGACCTATGCACCACAGGGACAGCTATTTTAAACCAAATCCTGGGCAATCATCCCACTTTGGAGCTGGAGCTGGACAGGGTTCACAGAGTGCTGGGCCCTAGGGCACCCCCCCCCCCTCCCAGGGCGGAGCTCCTCTGGACCTGCCATGAGACGTGTTTTGTAGGGTCCCTATTTTCACTATCAAAGAGAAGATCCTATGCCTGGCGTGGTGAAAGGGCATCATTGACTTTAACGGAGCTTTGATTCAGATTTACCCTGATGTCTCCAGGCAAACATGAGCCCTACGGGGCCTTATGCGACCCCTGTTGGAAGTGATTCATGAAGCAGAGGCCACATACCACTGGGGCCACCCCTTTCATCTAATCGTGTGGAAACAGTGATCCGAGTTCTACCTTCACTCCCCGGGCGAACTCACTGACCTGTTCAGCTTCCTAGATCAACCTGTCATCAGTGTTCCCAACTGGTTTAACTTTCTACTTACCCAAGAGGCTTTAGGACCACATTTGCCAAGACCGCAACGGCTGCAAAGACCCTGATCTCGTGCCTTTAGTCACGAGGCTCCAAGGTCCTATCCAACCTCATCCGAAACGTGACATCTTCATTGAGCGTGGTTGGTAAGACTGTATGGACCTTTGTCCTTGTATTTCAATCTGGAGACATTCGGCAACTTGTTGTGACCTCTAGGACTAGGTCTATACTGACCTGGTATTCCATGACTCATTGTTATTGTGCCTTAGTCGATCATATAACTTAATATCCAGGACATTGGGAAAGGGTTTGGGTATCCAGGGACCTGTCTTAGTCGAGTCAGGCCATCGGGCTCTCTCTAACCAGTTTTAATATGTTTTGCCTTACTCTCAATGTCTGTTCACTCTCCCTTGTCTGTCATCCTTTTTTTGGGTTGCGGATGGGGAGACTGTCTTACAGGTGAAGAGGGTTTCTGGCCATGCCTCATGACCTGTCACCTCTACCTCACCTGAGCCAGATTTCGCTGTTAGACTGCTGGCCTCACGGGGCAATGCCTAGTGGGGACACACATCCTACCCGCTCATTACCCTCCCAACCCCTTCCCTCCCCCACTTTCCAGTTTATGTCTCTACCTTGCTGGGGGGGGACTGGGCCTGTCCAGTTGATGTGTCCTTTGCGTAAAGATGATAGTCCTGCTGGTCATTAGGCCCACATCGGTATCCTTTTGCATGGTCTATGTGTGTCCACAATCGGGCCCTCTCGGGGCCTAATGCTGAGGCTGTACACATGTTTGTTCTTTATTAACTGTTGCCTCCCTTGTTATTCTCATCCTGTGCATCTATAAATGTGTTGGTTTTCTTTTTTTTTTAATCTAAACTTTAGCTGACTGCTCTGGGCATCTTCCACCACCCCTGCCACCCCTAATTAGGACAGACTCCCACTCGGGCACTTCGGGGTGTATATATATATATATATATATATATATATATATATATATATATATATATATATATATTTTTTTTTCTCCTTTTCCAGTTCCACTCTCTGCCTCTTGCCTAGGGGGGCTGCCCCGGCTGGGGTAGGTCCCCGCACTCTTTCGTGCCTTCATTCTGGCCAGCGATACCATGGGTCTCCTTAGGGTCACCTCCCTCAATGTGCATGGTCTTAACACACCGGAAAAATGCTCTCAGCTTCTAGCTGGATTGCAGAAGGGTAAAACTCGAATCCCTAAGCTGATGAATGGGGCTTTCCCCATGGTATACCACAGTGTCTCTCCTATCCCTAAATCCAATCCAAGGGGGTTAGCATTCTGTTGGCCAAGTTGGATCCCTGGATCTTTGAGGCGCAGCGGACGGATGAGCTAGGTCGCTTCCTTCTCGTCTGAAAGGGAGGGTGTTTGACAGGCAGGTCACCTTTGCCAATGCCTACTTTCCAAATGTGGATCACCCGCAATTTTTGCGGAAGCTTCTTCCTGAAACCTTTAACTTTGCAGAGGGGCTCCTCATTTTTGGGGGTGACCCCAACTTTGCTATGGATCCCCTTCTTGATGTCTCACATGGCTCCTCCCATCTCCCTTACTCTCATCTCAAGCCCCTAAAGGTGGACCTGCATGTTCTACATATGGTCGACCCCTGGAGGTTGTTACACCCCCAAGACGTGACTATTCCTTCTTCTCCCCGGTACATCAAACCTACTTGCGGCTAGACTATCTTCTGATCCTGCATAAGGACCTCTCCAGAGTGGTGTCTACTAGCACAGACGTTATCTCTGTCAGACCTTGCCCCGGTTCATCTGACCCTTCAACTGGGTCCTGCGACCCAGATTCCGGGATCCTGGAGATTAAACGAGTCCTTGCTCCAATCGGAAGAGATCTGTTCCGAGCTCCTGACCATCTTGCGTGAGTACTTTGCCATCAAAGCTGCCTCAGTCACTAATCCCCTAGTGGTATGGGAGGCTCACAAGATAGTGGTCCGAAGTGCATTTATCAGAATATGAGCCCGTCTTAAGGGGGAGAGGTCCTGCAGCACAAAGGAACTTTTTGCCCAGCTGCGTAGTCTGGAATGCTCCCATAAGGCCAGCCTTGCACGTATTACATAACCAGGATCTTCTTAGAGTTAGTGAGGAGCTTCACATGCTCCTATTCCACAAAATGAAGCAAAAACTAGCATGGGCTCACAGCGCAATGTACGAATTCTCTAATAAACCGGGCACGTTGTTGGCTCGGGCATTGAGAGATCCACGTACAAAAACCTACATCTCCCACACCATGGGTTCCTTAGGGCAGAAGCTTTATACTTCTTGTGAAGGAATTCAGATCCTTCTACGAGGGCCTATTGGACTGTTCCGCTCCTTCGGATCCCCTTTTGGTGGCAATGCCCCCCCTGAGTCCTATCTTGCCTCCTCAGGCATGCCATCTCTTTCTCTTGCAGTTCAAGAGGAATTAGATGAGCCTAGCATGTTCGCGAAGCTGGGGGTGGCCCTGGCCCATTCAAACCCGAAGAAGGCCCCTGGCCCAGATGGCCTTACCCCGAGTTATTACAAAGTCTTTTTTGAGACCCTATCTCAACCACTGGTTTCTGACATAAACTCGGTCACGGAGGGGGAGTCCTTTTAGATCAACACATTGAGAGGCTACATTTCCCTTATTCCGAAGGAGCGGAAGGACCCGCTGCGCTGCTGGAACTACCTCCCGATAGCACTCCTGAATAAGGATCTGAAACTATTTGCAAAAATTCTGGCCAATAGGTTACTCCCACATATCCCGAGTCTTGTCCACAGAGACCAAGCAGGCTTTGTGGCCCTTCACAAACCACACGATAACACCATCTGGTTGGTAACCTTGATCCATGCAGCCTGGTCCTCGAATAGGCCTCTTCTCTTGCTGTCTACGGAAGCAGAGAAAGCCAACGACCTCGTAAACTGGACCTTAATGTAAGCCACTCTAGAACATAATGGTCTCTGGTCCTCCATGCTGAGTTGGATACTGTCCCTCTATTCGAACCCCAGGCCCAGATCAATGAGACGAGATCCGACTTCTTTAACATCCATAATGGCACACGACAGGGATGCCCCCTGTCCCCTTTGATTTTCATACTCACCTCAGAGCCTTTCCTGTGTACGGTTAGGGCAGACTCTGCTGTTGCCGGCTTTCCAAAAGCTTCTGGGACACATAACATGGCCGCAATTGCAGACGACTTGATTTTTTTCCTAACGGATCCCCTTCCAAAACTGCTCCAATCTTTGCAGGAGTATGGTGCCCTCTCCTTTTTTCAAATCAATTTATCCATATCATCCATTCTAAATATCATGGAGGAAAAGGACATGATCAAATCACTACGCCCGGCGTTCTCTTTCCACTAGGCAACTGACTTGATTCGCTATTTGGATGTCGACATCACTTCCGACCCCTCCACTCTGTACTCTCTAAATTTTGTTCTGTTACCTACCCATCTTAAAGCAGATCTTCTTCACTAACATTCACTCACATTAACGTGGTTTGGCTGAGGCCCTCAAGATGACATTATTGCCCAGGGTGTTGTATTTGCTGCAAGCACTTCCCATCCGCCTTCCTCCAGTGTTTTTTAAATGGGTAAATTTAATGTTTAGATTTAGATTTTGTTTGGTCCTATCGCAAGCCTTGCATTAGGCTGCAACTTCTCCATCTTGCGAAGCATAGGGGAGGAGTGGGTCTCCTGGGTGTGAAAGCTTACTACAGAGCAGCACACCTCACCAGGTTGGTGGACTGGCACTGTCATGCAGAGGCAAAACATTGGGTGGCCATGGAAATGGAGGAGTAATGACACAGCCAAGAGCTGGCCGTGGATCTCATCGCCTCTCCAAAAGGCCCTCACTGATCACCCTACACTGGGTAGCACTCTTCTGGTGGCCAGGGACGCCTTTAGACATACCTCAGTGTCACCACTACCCTCTCCTATGGTGCTTAGCAACCCAGAATTCCCACCCAGCTTCCAGAATCCCCATTTCCAGCGTTCTAGTCATGAGTGGACGACTACGTCTTTGTGACTTTGTGGGGCTCTGCCCTCTGCAGGGGTGTCTGCCGCAGACCCTCTGCTGGACTTCTGGAGTGGTATCCAGCTATGCAACTTTCTGCGTGGGTGTCTACGGCATCTCGCGAACTCACGGAACTGGAACATATTTGTCATCGGGGGGAACTGGTCCGCCATAGCCTTTCAATAATACATGCCTCTTTGACTCGTCCAGCGGATGGGTATGTTCCACACTTCCTAACCAAATGGGAGTCAGACTTAGACACCCAGTTTACTGTCTCTCAGAAGGAGAAGATCTTCCATTTTGCCCAAAAGTACTCTATAGCTACCAGGACCCAGGAGAAATGTTACAAGATTTTGACCCAATGATACAGAGTGCCTACCACTCTGTATCGTTTCTTCCCTCAGGTCCCCAGTGTATGCTGGTGGTGCGGAAATGCTGAGGGAACGATGCTGCATATTTTCTGGGTGTATCCTAAACTTGGGCCCTTTTGGCGTGAGGTGATGTGCACAGTCAAGCACCTGACAAATGTCGATCTGGAAGGGAACCCTGCGGCCTGTCTGCTTCACCTTTCACAAAGACTGATCAAGAGGTATAAGGCCTTCCTCACAATTCAGTTGGTGAATGCAGCCAAGGCATGCATCCCCCTCTGTTGGAGATTGGAAACCCCCATCAAAATCTCTGTGGTTCTCTAAAGTGAATGAATTGAGAGACATGGAGGATCTCACCGCTACCTTGCATAACCTGGAAGAGACCTTCCAAGAGACCTGGCAACCCTGGAACCATTTTGTGTACACTGACGCCTATCTTCAGGAGGTGGCACAATCAAGCTAACCTCCTAGATTTAACTTCACTCCCTGGGCGAGAGGCCCTCTCTGCATTCCTCCTTTTTCACCCCCCATATCCAGTTTCTTTCTTGCTTTTGGGACATCTAATCCCAACATCCTTTCCCCCTCTGGCTGATTCCCCTCCTCTGTCTCTCTAAGTGATGGGATATGCTTTTCAGATATGGTGTATATCCCTGCCTACATTTCGCTTTTTATACTCTCATCTCTGGGCTTGGCAAGCCTTAGAGAAGTACTATTTCCCGCTATGTTAATAAAAAAGTTCTAATCCAAAGTCCTCCACTTAATTATATTTTATTTTACTGTTTCATGCATTAAAGTATATATGTCTTGGTCTTTTATATAAATGCTTGTTGGACATCCCAGCGTGATGCACTGAGCACTATCTTCACAACCGTAATCTTTTTATGACCACCTATACTGTGCAACGCTAGGCCTGTTGTTTCTCTGACTCTGCTCTTGAGAACCTCTCTGTATTTGACTGTGATATTGTAAACACTGCTTCCTTTGGCTGTTGTATGTAACTTTATTTGGAAAATAAAGGAATTACAAAAAGATAAATAATAAATAAAACAACCCAGCAACAAATGAAAAAATACCAAAAACAGACAATAAAAATGAAAAGTGTTCACTGCACTTAGATTCCAAGGAGCAGCTGGCATAGAATTGTTGGTAACCTTAACATAGATAAAGAAAAGGGTATATGCAGCACTAAAAATATAATGTAAATAAAAGTCCACTAATGCTGGAAGAAAAGTCCATTTCCTTTTCATGTAAATCGGACAAATTAAGGTGAATAAAGACATCCTCCACCGAACATCAACACACTGAGCCTCTTACCGCAAGCAGTGGACCATTCAATTATAGGTGGTCAAATGGGCATAGTATATCCACAAGATGGTCACGTTTCCACCAAAGTAACAGGAATCTGGATCTTGTATAGCCCTCACATATAGTAAATCCATAGGTTCATACATTAAAAAAGAAAAAATGACTCCTCATGGTGCAGTATATCAAGCTAATATAACATTTATTTCAATAAAAATTCCAAAGTACTCACATTTTGCATGTTAAAAGGATATGTAGCTAGTGACCCTGATTTGGTCATAACTGAAGTAGGTTTGAAAAATAGAGAGGATTTGTTAAAACCAAGAGTCAGACACAACAATGTTGATTTCTTTTCTAGATTTTCTTTTTTCACCACCTATTCCAACCAACATTTTTCCATTAAAAAGATTCTTAAAAAACATTGAGAAGTTTTAAAGAACGATAAAATACTAGGTTCTTTACTCCCTGAGACCCCAGTGGTTACCTATAGGGGTACCCCTCCCCATAGGGTCCAGATAGCTCCTAATATAGTTAAACTTCCAGTCAAGCAAAGTTTTTATGGGGAACCTAAAGGTTTCTATTTATGTAGGCGGTGTGAGGTCTGTAAAAATAATTGTCTTAGGGAGAGAAAATCTCTCCATTGGTTCTAATATCACTGGTAAAACATATAACCGATTCTTTTATTACATGTTCTACTAAGAATGTGGTCTATCTGATCACCTGTCCTTGCGGACTATACTATGTAGGCCACACTGTTCGTAAACTAGAGATCAGACTTAAAGAACTTCTGCCCAATATACGAAAGGGCTTTTTAAATCATAGTCTGTCTAAGTACTGTGCGTTGTTTTATGCCAAAAGTCTTAATGGTACGTCATTTATGGCTACTGATAGGTTTAACCCACACTGGAGAGGAAGTCACACCAGGTGAGAAATTTCCAAGATGGAAACCTGGTGGATTTTCTCTTTAAAATCTTATAGACCTCACAATTTGAATATTGAATGGGACGTCAATGCTTTTATAAACAATAGTTGAGTCCCTAGGCTATGTTTAATATAATTTTATTGTTTTAGCTTTAAGCTTTATTAATATGAATCGTTGTAAAATCTGTTTTCAACCACAAGACGGCAGAATTTTTTATCCCTTTATTAGGTCCTTGATAGGATTATTTTTAGATGAATGATTGATCAACAATTTTTTTTTAGGTGCCTTTTAGTGCTAATAGTTATGTTTTTTTTTTTTTCAATTTGGCCCGGTCTTTTGTGTCTAGCCTAGGTTTCAGGAACCAAATTAGCGAGATTTGTATCATCTCCCTTTGTGGTCTTCATTAATACCATTGTTTAGATTATAGATGTCCTGGCTGCAGTGTGGATATACTATGCCCGTTTGACCACCTATAATCTAGTGGTCCACTGCTGCGATAAGAGGCCCGGTGTGTTGATGTTCAGTGGAGGATATCTTTATTCACCTTAATTTGTCCGATTTACACTCTTGGTGGTTCTGAAAAGGAAATGGACTTTTCTTCCAGCATTAGTGGACTTTTATTTACATTATATTTTTAGCGCTGCATATACCCTTTTCTTTATCTATGTTATTGTTACCAACAATTGTATGCCAGCTGCTCCTTGGAATCTAAGCCCAGTGAACACTTCTCATTTTTATCTTAAATAACATGCCTGGGGGATACCCCGAAGTGAGGTAGTACATCTGTATGGTATATACAAGCTCCTATAGCAGTGATGGTGAACCTTGGCACCCCAGATGTTTTGAAACTACATTTCCCATGATGCTCAACTACACTGCAGAGTGCATGAGCATCATGGGAAATGTAGTTCCAAAACATCTGGGGAGTAAAGGTTCGCCATCACTGTCCTATAGCAACACTGACATTTACATAGAGAAAACTATAGTATACAGTGGGGACGGAAAGTATTCAGACCTCCTTAAATTTTTCACTCATTGTTATATTGCAGCCATTTGCTAAAATCATTTAAGTTCATTTTTTTACCTCATTAACAGCACCCCATATTGACAGAAAAACAGAATTGTTGACATTTTTGCAGATTTATTAAAAAAGAAAAACTGAAATATCACATGGTCCTAAGTATTCAGACCCTTTGCTCAGTATTTAGTAAAAGCACCCTTTTGATCTAATACAGCCATGAGTCTTTTTGGGAGAGATGCAACAAGTTTTTCACACCTGGATTTGGGGATCCTCTGTCATTCCTCCTTGCAGATCCTCTCCAGTTCTGTCAGGTTTTTATGGTAAACGTTGGTGGACAGCCATTTTTAGGCCTCCCCAGAGTTGCTCAATTGGGTTTAAGTCAGGGCTCTGGCTGGGCCATTCAAGAACAGTCACGGAGTTGTTGTGAAGCCACTCCTTCATTATTTTAGCTGTGTGCTTAGGGTCATCGTCTTATTGGAAGGTAAACCTTCAGCCCAGTCTGAGGTCCTGAGCGCTCTGGAGAAGGTTTTTGTCCAGGATATCCCTGTATGGTCCCATTAATCTTTCCCTCAATTGCAACCAATCGTCCTGCCTCTGCAGCTGAAAAACACCCCCACAGCATGATGCTGCCACCACCATGCTTCACTGTTGGGACTGTATTGGACAGGTGATGAGCAGTGCCTGGTTTTCTCCACATATACCGCTTAGAATTAAGGCCAAAAAGTTCTATCTTGGTCTCATCAGACCAAAGAATCTTATTTCTCACCATCATGGAGTCCTTCAGGTGTTTTTTAGCAAACTCCATGCGGGCTTTCATGCGTCTTGCACTGAGGAGAGGCTTCTGTCGTTCCACTCTGCCATACAGCCCCGACTGGTGGAGAGATGCAGTGATGGTTGACTTTCTACAAACTTTCTCCCATCTCCCGACTGCATCTCTGGAGCTCAGCCACAGTGATCTTTGGGTTCTTCTTTACCTATCTCACCAAGGCTCTTCTCCCCCGATAGCTCAGTTTGGCTGGACGGCCCTAGGAAGGGTTCCGGTCGTCCCAAACATCTTCCATTTAAGGATTATGGTGGCCACTGTGCTCTTAGGAACCTTAAGTGCAGCAGAAATTTTTGTTGTAACCTTGGCCAGATCTGTGACTTGCCAAATTCTGTCTCTAAGCTCTTCAGGCAGTTCCTTTGACCTCATAATTGTCATTTGCTCTGACATGCACTGTGATCTTTAAGGTCTTATATAGACAGGTGTGTGGCTTTCCTAATCAAGTCCAATCAGTATAATCAAACACAGCTGGACTTAAATGAAGGTGTAGAACCATCTCAAGGATGATCAGAAGAAATAGACAGCACCTGAGTTAAATATATCTGAGTTAAATATATGAGTGTCACAGCAAAGGGTCTGAATAATTAGGACTATGTGATATTTCAGTTTTTATTTTTTAATAAATCTGCAAAAATGTCAACAATTCTGTGTTTTTCTGTCAATGTGGGGTGCTGTGTGAACATTAATGAGGAAAAAAATGAACTTAAATGATTTTAGCAAATGGCTGCAATATAACAAAGAGTGAAAAAGATAAGGGGGTCTGAATACTTTCTGTCCCCACTGTAAATTGCCAGTAAATGACAGCTCCCGGATTCTGTTTGTAAACAAATGGCTGGGGATTCCCTTCATCCATTCTGGACTGTTATCCTAGATGGGGGTTTGGTATAGATATTAGTAGGAGACCCCATACAAAAAAACACAAGGTGGAGTCCCCCCTAAAAATACATACCACATCCTTATCTTTCATAAAGAGTCTGGTATGGATGTCAAGGGGACCCCACGCAAAAACTGTGTCCATATTTGGTCAATTACGCCTAGGAGCACCCATCCCTTTATTTACATTAATGGTAGGGACCAGGAACTGTCATTTGTGGGAAGCAGTCATTGGAAGCAGATTGTGATGGTGGTCTGTTTTTTTTCTGTTTGTGGATTGGTGGGTGTTGTTCATTGTGACTGACATCTGCATCACTGGATAACATGATTGACAATGAATTTACATCATGGGACATATTTTGTTTTTTCGTTTTTATTTTTTATAAAAGTAATAGTGTAGCGCTATATGTATAAATATGTCAACATTTTTACATATATAAAACACTGAATGAAAACCTAATCATCCCTTGCAGGGCAAAAAAAGTGCATAATGAAGTGACACTGTGTAATTCAAAACAGCACTTAAATACAGTGAGTATTAATATCCGAAAATAAAGAAAACAATAAAAAAATGTAAAAATCTGAGGAACCATACGCATATGGTAAATCAACCACTCAAGTCCATAAAAATCCAACAAATATATTAATGGTAACTTGTGAAAAAGAAAACCACCACCAAAAGTCTATGGGGATTGTAAGTTGAACATGGTGGCAATGAGACTCCCAAATATCCTCGTAGATGGAATTAATCACATCTGGCAGATGAGTAGATAGATAAGGAACCACAGATGGACAGAGGGTCTAGGTAGGTGGCAAGATCATCACCGGAGCATCAAAGAGGCTTACCAGAGTTAATTGACTTGAAAAGACCTACGTCTTACAAGTCCACGAAGCTTATTGACCACCCGGTCTGGCAAGATGAATCATCAGATATCCTCAGCTTACAATGGGAGGGGGGGTGTCACCACAGCTTTCAACGTCCCCGAATGATCCAACAGGCCAAACGAATAATTCAAATACCATGCGAGGAATAAAACTCACATAGCGTGATAACGTTTAAAAACACCAATTTATTAAAATAATAAAGGGTAAACTCACATGATAGGAGATCAAAGACAGCTCAAAAAAGATCAAATAGCGGTAATAGTGAGGGGTCCACCCGACATGTTTCAGCTACAAAGCCGTCATCTGGGGTGTGGAGCCCCCCCACCTCACCGCTTTATATACATATAATGACCCCCACTGGGAGTGTCACAATACCGGAAGTTTGACGTTTGATGTCACTTCCGGTTAATAGAAATATTATTTAAATGTTAGACTTCCACAGGCCAGGTGTGAAGGGGCAATGGTAGACTGTTAATGTGCAATTATAACTCACATATAAGAGAGTACGAGATATGTAATAATAACGGCTTGGTCTGCTGGTTCGGAAGTAATCCGAACGCAAACTAAAGCCTCTGTATCAATACAGCCAGATCTCATTGGCTGTGGGCGTGTATAACCGCCGTCGCGCACCACCTATCTGGCTTGGCCTCGGGATCCGTGCGTGCGCGATGAAGTCATCTCCCGCACTTCCAGTGCGGCGTCAGTGCGCTCCATTACTCGGACCAAGCCTCTCTATCAAACCAGCAGCCGCATCTCGTCTCGTATAGGAAACGAGGCGCTGATAGGTTGGAGAGAACCAGGACGCAGCCACAATAGCAGGTCAATCTGGCATCAGTTATGAAGTGTCAGCAAAGGTGGATCTAAACAAAAAGTAATACTTAAATATGCCATGATGTCAAAACATCATGGAATCTACAAATAGACCTAATTAAGGTCAAGCAAGGGCATCAATCGTAACTATATAATAATTAAAAATTAAAAGTTAAAATGGAATTCCCTGTAGTGTCGAGGCACGGTGTGTTTAGTACTACCTGCTTTAATGAGATTAATGTGTTCAGAAACTCGTGTTGTAAAAGATCTGATGGTCCACCCCACATACTGCTTACCACATGGGCAAGTCAGAAGATAGACTACCCCTGTGGTAGCGCAGGTGCAAAACTGTTTGATCCTATAGGAATGACCAGTCACAGTAGAGGAGAAACTATGACTGGCCCTCCTACCGCAGGTGTTAAACTGGCAAACCAAACATTTTTTGCAGGGGTAGAAGCCAATCCAATCATGGAAAAAAGAAGGTTTACTCGGGGGATTAATGACATTAGGTGCCAATTTGTTTCGGAGGGACGGGAAACCCTTGAAAACCACCTTGGGGGTTCTGGGCAACAAAGGGCCCAAAACCTTATCCGTTTTAAGGACATCCCAATGGTGTTCAAAAATTCTTTTGACATGCTTGTGTTGAATAGAGAATGACGTCAGAAAAGACCATTTAAAATCCTCGTTTAATTGTCGAGGTCTATCTTCCAATAGTAATTGACGGTCAGTCAAACAGGCATTGTCAATCTCCCTATCCAAATCGAAAGAGTTATATCCCTTCTCTCGGAATCTATCTTTTAAAGACGCTGCCTGGATCTTAAAGGTGTTAAGGTCAGTACAGTTCCTACGTAGTCGTAAGAACTGACTTTTAGGAACTGACCTGATCCAAGACGCGTGATGGCAACTGTCGGTCGGTATGTACCTGTTCCGATCGGTAGATTTAAAGTAGGTACTGAATACAAATTGGCATTCCTTTCTTTCAATAACCAAATCTAAGAAATGGACTGAAGTTGTACTTGCCTCAAATGACAAAACAATATTCCTATCGTTGTCATTGAGGGTCGCGATAAAGTTAGCTAAACCATCTAGACTGCCAGTCCATAGGAGGAGGATGTCATCTATGTACCGGGCCCACAACAAAAGGTGTGGGTTATCCATGGCATAGACGACATACTCCTCCCACTTGGCCATAAATAAATTGGCCAGACTGGGAGCAAACTTTGCTCCCATTGCAACCCCCTTATGTTGACGATAGAATCTACCATCGAACCAGAAATAATTGTGTTGCGTTGCAAACTCAATTAAATCGATAATGAAGCCTATCTGGGGTGAGGCAAGAGAGCCATCCCTGTTAAGGAAACAACTAACCGCATCTATACCCTTACGGTGCTGGATGCAGGTATAGAAGGATGCAACATCCGCAGTTGCCATAATAAGATCACCAGGGTAAGAGACATTTGAAAGTAGTCTAATCACATCCTTAGTGTCTTTTAAATAGGATGGCATCTTAAGTACAGATGGCTGAAGGAAAAAATCTATATATTTCCCAATTTTTGAAGTGACCGAGTCGATGCCACTAATTCTTGGCCGACCTGGAGGATGCAGAGGGTCCTTATGGACTTTAGGCAGGTAGTACATAACAGGAATACGCGGGGCAAGGGGAACTAAAAATGATCTCTCCTTTTTGTTTAAAATACAGGAATCAAAACCTTTAGATACCAATTTTTGCAATTCCTTTTTATATTTTTGTGTAGGGTTACTGGATAATTCTATGTATGTCTCACGATCTCCCAAAATACGGTGCATTTTATCAATGTAATCTGATTTATTTAATAAAACAATGCCACCGCCTTTGTCGGCGTGGCGAATGACCACATTTTTGTTATCACATAGGGTTTTTAGGCCTGTTGAAGGTAAGGGGTTGTGAAATCTACGTTTTAATGGAATGTTGGATAAATCTCTCAACACTAAATCTCTGAACAGATTGATAGTTGGTGGAAGTTGTGTTGTAGGGCTAAAAAGAGAGGGATTGGATAGGCCCAAATGGACCGAGCCAGACGTTGCCGCCCTAGCCACATTCCTAGTGGGATTTGAAATGATGTACCTCTGAACGTTGATTTTTCTAATAAACTTCTGAACGTCGATAAATGTGTCAAACTTATTAAGTTTTCTCTTCCTGGGTGAGAATGGTATCACTCAGGTTAAATACCCCGACAAGTTAAACTTGTTTCCTTTTTCGTCTCCTCCTCCCTCCTCTGGACCCTCTCTTGTTTCCGGACCTCTTTTTTTGTTTTGGGGGTCCTCGTGAAAACCCAGAGTGGTCCGTGACCCAGAGTGGGGTTGTTTATAGGGGGATGAACTATACCCAACGTTGGGAAATGGGTAGACATTCTCATTATAGTGATCACACAAAAGGGAATATCTATTGTATGTAGAGACCGGAGGATGCCTATAATAAGGTGGATTCTGATGGTAAGAATAGTGGGAAGGGTCACGATTACGAACCGGGGAACTTCTATAATAGGAGTTTTCCCGTCCATAATATTGATATTCATCATGACTCCGATATTCACCCCTATTTCCACCTCTGCCTCTACTCCTAGAGTAGTGACCTCTACCCCGTTGTTGATTCTTGGGGGTATGTATACTAGGGTTTCGACCCCTATGTGAGGGGGGCCTCCACCTTGAGATCGCCCCTTTTCGACAGAGGGTTAAGGACGGACAGAAGGCTCCATAGGGGGAGCTACAGTACTTGAAACTTGGACATTAGTTTCCATTGCAGACTCCAAGGTGGGTGCCGTGATGGATTTCTGCCATCCAAACACCCTTCCCACCTTGTAGTCCCCAATATCTCGGGAATATTTTTTGTGTTTCTTGGTTCTTTGTTCTTTATCCTCTTTTACAAGATATGCTTGCAAATTAGAGGACAAAGTGTTATATTCGGCTGAGTTTTTAAAGGTAAGTAATTTATCTTTCAATTCCTTAATCTCCCGATCTAAAGTCGAAAGACGAATACATTTCCTTGTGATGAGAAAATCAAGGAACTTAATACCAGCGTCATTAAAATATGCGAACCAAGAGTCTAGTTCGGACTCACCCTGTTGAGGATGAACATCCCACCTGAGGCTCCGTGGGATCATGCCTTCTGCCACATATTGTTCCAAAAAGGCAAGATCCCATTGAAGATGGAGTTCAGAGACCATGACATTTTTTAGCCTCATAAATAGTCCGCCAATTTCTGAATCGTTAGAAGTGGCTACAAATACACCCTCAGTATTGACTACTCTGGATGCACGATAATCAAATACATAGACAACATCCTCCTCCTATGGACTGGCAGTCTAAATGGTTTAGCTAACTTTATCGCGACCCTCAATGACAACGATAGGAATATTGTTTTGTCATTTGAGGCAAGTACAACTTCAGTCCATTTCTTAGATTTGGTTATTGAAAGAAAGGAATGCCAATTTGTATTCAGTACCTACTTTAAATCTACCGATCGGAACAGGTACATACCGACCGACAGTTGCCATCACGCGTCTTGGATCAGGTCAGTTCCTAAAAGTCAGTTCCTACGACTACGTAGGAACTGTACTGACCTTAACACCTTTAAGATCCAGGCAGCGTCTTTAAAAGATAGATTCCGAGAGAAGGGATATAACTCTTTCGATTTGGATAGGGAGATTGACAATGCCTGTTTGACTGACCGTCAATTACTATTGGAAGATAGACCTCGACAATTAAACAAGGATTTTAAATGGTCTTTTCTGATGTCATTCTCTATTCAACACAAGCATGTCAAAAGAATTTTTGAACACCATTGGGATGTCCTTAAAACGGATAAGGTTTTGGGCCCTTTGTTGCCCAGAACCCCCAAGGTGGTTTTCAAGGGTGTCCCATCCCTCCAAAACAAATTGGCACCTAATGTCATTAATTCCCCGAGTAAACCTTCTTTTTTCCATGATTGGATTGGCTTCCACCCCTGCAAAAAATGTTTGGTTTGCCAGTTTAACACCTGCGGTAGGAGGGCCAGTCATAGTTTATCCTCTCTGTGACTGGTCGTTCCTATAAGATCAAACAGTTTTGCACCTGCGCTACCACAGGGGTAGTCTATCTTCTGACTTGCCCATGTGGTAAGCAGTATGTGGGGCGGACCATCAGATCTTTTACAACACGAGTTTCTGAACACATTAATCTCATTAAAGCAGGTAGTACTTAACACACCGTGCCTCGACACTACAGGGAATTCCATGACCGAAACCCTGCGGGCACCCAATTTCTCATTATCGATAAGTATATTGCCCCCTGGCGGGGGGGGTCAACCTTTAGGGGTGTCTCCCGTCTGGAGACTTATTGGATTTATGAATTGGGGTCCCACTTTCCGCAAGGTATCAATGTAGAGTGGGACATCAATTCTTTTATTAACCAAGCTTAGGTATACAGTTTATGGTCTCTCTTTTACAGTTTTTTTTTTTTTTTTTTTTTTTAATTTTATTTTATTTTAATTATTATCAAGTATTGTTGCTAATATCATTTTAGACTAATATATTTTGCATATTATTAAGTAAGATAGTAGTATTAATATCACCTCAGGATATGCATACTTTATATATTATCACTGTATGAAGGATGCCTTTTTTTGATGAGGTCTTGTCTATTCTTTTCATTTTTTCATTTTTCTTATTATGTATAATGGTATGTGATGCCCCTCATTGGTAGTGTCATTATAGTTTTCATTTTAACTTTTAATTTTTAATTATTATATAGTTACGATTGATGCCTTTGCTTGACCTTAATTAGGTCTATTTGTAGATTCCATGATGTTTTGACATCATGGCATATTTAAGTATTACTTTTTGTTTAGATCCACCTTTGCTGACACTTCATAACTGATGCCAGATTGATCTGCTATTGTGGCTGCGTTCTGGTTCTCTCCAACCTATCAGCGCCTCGTTTCCTATACGAGACAAGATGCGGCTGCTGGTTTGATAGAGAGGCTTGGTCCGAGTAGTGGAGCGCACTGACGCCGCACTGGAAGTGCGGAAGATGACGTCATCGTGCACACACGGATCCCGAGGCCAAGCCAGATAGGCGGTGCGCAACGGCGCTTATACACACCCACAGCCAATGAGATCTGGCTGTATTGATACAGAGGCTTGGTTTGCGTTCGGATTACTTCCGAACCAGCAGACCAAGCCGTTATTATTACATATCTCGTACTCTCTTATATGTGAGTTATAATTGCACATTAACAGTCTACCATTGCCCCCTTCACACCTGGCCTGTGGAAGTCTAACATTTAAATAATATTTCTATTAACCGGAAGTTTATAAAGCGGTTTATATGTTTATAAAGCGGTGAGGTGGGGGGGCCCCACACCCCAGATGACGGCTTTGTAGCTGAAACATGTCGGGTGGACCCCTCACGATTACCGCTATTTGATCTTTTTTGAGCTGTCTTTGATCTCCTATCATGTGAGTTTACCCTTTATTATTTTAATAAATTGGTGTTTTTAAACGTTATCACGCTATGTGAGTTTTATTCCTCGCATGGTATTTGAATTATTCGTTTGGCCTGTTGGATCGTTCAGGGACGTTGAAAGCTGTGGTGACACCCCCCCTCCCATTGTAAGCTGAGGATATCTGATGACGCATCTTGCCAGACCGGGTGGTCAATAAGCTTCGTGGACTTGTAAGACGTAGGTCTTTTCAAGTCACTTAACTCTGGTAAGCCTCTTTGATGCTCCGGTGATGGTCTTGCCACCTACCTAGACCCTCTGTCCATCTGTGGTTCCTTATCTATCTACTCATCTGCCAGATGTGATTAATTCCATCTACGAGGATATTTGGGAGTCTCATTTCCACCATTTTCAACGCACAATCCCCATAGACTTTTGGTGGTGGTTTTCTTTTTCACAAGTTACCATTAATATATTTGTTGGATTTTTATGGACTTGAGTGGTTGATTTACCATATGTGTTTGGTTCCTCAGATTTTTACATTTTTTTATTGTTTTCTTTATTTTCGGATATTAATACTCACTGTATTTAAGTGCTGTTTTGAATTACACAGTGTCACTTCATTATGCACTTTTTTTGCCCTGCAAGGGATGATTAGGTTTTCATTCACTGTTTTATATATGTAAAAATGTTGACATATTTATACATATAGCGCTACACTATTACTTTTATTTTTTAACCCTTACCTGTGTCTAGAGGTGTGTTAGCTGCTAATTGTACTATATATTTTCTAGTATTTTTTGGCGCAGCGCTGTACTTATCTCCCCATTGTTTTTATTTTTCATGAAATTACTGTATGTCTTTATTTACATTGACACTATGTACCCCTTCCCCCATTCACAGGAGAGACAATACTTAGGCAACCCCTAAGTTTTAAAATGGGCCTCAAGATTCTGACAACCCATTTGCCCGTAAACAACCACAACCTCTAAGCCAGGGTTTGGGGAACAGGCCATTGTTTTCATCAACATTGGGACAAGGTGCTTTGGTTAAGGTTATGTGGCTTGGTATGGTTCAGGATAAGGGTCTGGTGAGGATTTATAAGGGGGGACCTTACACTTTTTTTTGTTGCGTTCCCTATTAACATCTATACCAGACTCTTATTTAGGTGAAAGGGAATCCCTGGCTGCTTAGTTTACAATCAGGAAGAAGTGCCTGGGAGCCGTCAATTACCAGCATTTTAATTTATTTTTTTGTTAATTTCAGTTTTGCTCTAGTAGGTTGTATAAATTGTACAGATGTGCCACTTTACAGGCAGGCTCAAGATATTCCTCAAGCATGTTATTTACTAAAGAAATTGTGCATTTTTAATGTTGCTCGTTAAACATGAATAAAGTCGCAGTTTCCTACCAAAGAATACTTTTTAAATTTGTTTTACTTTTGCACATGCTCCCCAGGGCAATAGCCAGCCCCCTTTGCCATTTGTTTTACAACCAACCTTTCCTTAAATTTACAAAATCACACTGAATCCAAACCCCTGGCACTCAACTCAACACTAGCAGTGAGTACTCTACAGGAACTAAACACAACTTCTGGAAGAGTTTTAGATTTTGCAACCAGAAGTTTGGTTTAATGCAAACTTTAGAATGCAACCCTCTAATGTGCAGCTTTCTTCCCTTACTTTACTCTTTATCTGAGGTTTTGTAGATAAATTCTTGAAGCCTGGAATTGTAAGCTAACTTTATTTCAGATAAAACCGAAGCCCAAAATTGTAAGCTAACTTTATTTCAGATAAAACTAGCTCTATGGAAGTTGTATGCACCACCCAAGACACAGCAACATTGATTGTAACCCCCTGTAGACCAGGGTGCAGGTCTAGAATGGTAGTTGTTTTCTTAAAGACCAAGCTATGTCACCCTACTGCATTCTGTTGAGAACAAGACTAGACAGAGGTTGCAGTTGAAGCATGTTAAAGTGATAGTAAAGCTTCTTTTTATTTTTTTATTAAAATAACAAACAAGTTATACTTACCTGATCTGTGCAATGGTTTTGTGCTGAGCAGCCCCGATCCTCCCTTTCTTGGGTTCCCTGCCAGCGCTCTTGGCTCCTCCTCTTCCCCAATTGCCTCCATAGCAAGCCGCTTGCTATAGTGGCCCTCGTGTGTGCTCGCTCCTGAGTCCCATTCTGCGTGTCCATAATTGCTCCTCAAGTGCTCTTTTTTGTAGCTATTTATCATTTTTGAAATTTTCATCAGACCATTTGCACAAATTGAGTTAAATGGAATTTGTATGTGACACGTGTATGAAAGTGCTCAGTAATAAAATCACAGTAATTGTCACATTTGCCACCAATGTAATTAAACAAGATTTTACCACAGGGCATGAGGAACGACTGACTAATCACAAAAGGAATTCTATCAGAGGGCATAAGACTAATGCTGACTACCAATGTATATGGGCCCTTTTATTTCAGGGGAAATAAAATGTAGTAAGGATGGAATCCAATGTAAATCAGTTATTATCTGGATGTAGTGTAGATTGCTGGCCATCTCTCCAAAGTGCTGGCTACTGCAGAAATGGCAGATATGGGACCTTCTCTTTTTTATTTTAACTTACATTTGACTCACTTACATTTGTTTGCTTCCCGCTCTATCTTACTATGATATGCTTAGAGAAATGCAGTAGGTTTCAGTTATTTTCTTTCATGACCTGCTACTCTCTCTTATTATGACTCAGTATGAGAATTTCTCTGTATGTCAAATCTTTACAATAAATGGATGGGAAAGTTACAACTTATCTCTGCCACATTGGTGTTCTAATGTCTAGCTCCCCTGATTTAGCCAGCATCTTCCACTAAAATTTTTCAAAAGTCATAATAGCCCCAAGAAAGCTTTGAGGGCCAGTTCACACCACATGCAGTCCACTGCATTTTTTTATGCATCAAAAACGCATGGAAAGTAGGTTATATGGTTTTCAATGGCATAGTTTACACTGGTGCTTGCAGTTCCAGTGCATTCTGGTTCCAGAAAAAAAAGTAGAATATGTTGCATTTTTCCTGCACTGGAGTGCTATAAAACACATCAAAAATGTTTTGGAACGCTGTGAAACGCATCAAAAATGCACTAGAACACACATGTCCTAATTTAAGGTGAAGAAAAAAGAGGGGGGAAAATGCACTGGACTCCTATTCAAACAAATCTTTGATTTATATTGTATTTGTTTTGAGAATAGTTAATAAAAGTTTATTTTGTTGGTCTAATGATTCTTTACACAAGAAATATACTTCCTACTTCTATATTCAAGTCCACTTCATTGTAATCTTGAAATTAAGTGAAAATCCACCTTGAAATAAAGTGTGCCAGTTCTGTTACTAAATGGCAATGATCTCCAAATTATGAGACATCAACAAGACAGAAACCATCCAATTAAGGACCACCAACTGAAATACTGCAGACTCCAGAGTCTGCCACTGGCAATCCAAAGACCACTTCTCAGAATAGTGATAAATGGAGGAAAGAGCAAAGGACTATAGAGTAGTATGCTTAAAACCACATCATTTTGTGAAATCAAATATACTCACAAATATAAAAGCATATCATAGGTATAAAAACACCACATCAGAGAACATCGGCAGGTGTATAACATCACGAGCCACTGGCCTCACCCTACGTGCATTTTGTTTGTACTGTACATTGGATATCTTCAGGGGATAGAAGAAAGGAAGACCCCCTGAAGATGTCCTTTGCACAGAAAATCACTTGATTGCCATATCAACACAGAAAGTTTTGATGAAGGAATGCCTTCTGCAGCGCTATTGTGTTCTGCCGGTGGGAATGGGGGGGGTGGGGCTTTCCAACCAGCAGAACACATTGATTACTGCTAGCAGCTATAGCCGCAGGCAGTAATTGTTGGGTGTACCCAAGTCGATTGATGGGTACAATCAGCCTTCCCCCTATGTGAATTATGTCTCGGCATGTCCCTGTTGAACAGGTCAAATTTCGATACATGTATGGTCCGCTTTAGAGAGCCAAGTTTGCTATGAAAATTTAGTATGAAAAGTGATTTTTCAAGGAATATGTACGCCATCCAATTTTCCTACATTGTGACAGGTGTTATGAGAAAAAGCTACTATAATAAAACATTGCAGAAAAAAAACCCACTATACTTTATATTAACGTGCAAATATTATTAGATAACCTAGTACAAGTATGATGAATTTAATATTAAAGGCTCAGTGGTGTATTTTTATTTAAAGTTCAAATTAATTCTGATTCCAGTTTGCCTTCCCGGGTTCCTCTCTTGCCCCTTATCAATATGTTAATTACATTTTTAAATAAAATGTTCCATTTTTATTACATACCTTATTTTAGACCCAGTGACATCATTGGCTCTCTGTGCTTCAATTTTCAAAGCAGGCCGATCATGGATGGTGGGATGGGTCAGCAGGCTGCTGCACATACCTTCCTGAAAACATCTCAGCACTCCTATCAAGAGCCTTCAGCCTTCAGCCTGCCTAGGCATACCTAGGCAGGCTTCATTTAAATGCAGACTGCTTTGTTAACCCCCATATGTGATGCTGAGACCTCACAACTGAAAGAATGATGTGTCTGACTTGTCCAGTGGAAGCAGAGTAAGCAATTTCAGTACAAGCTTTATATTAAATGTATACAGTATAGTTAATTCAGCACCACTATCTGAATGGCAGGGGGATCCTCGTGATCTAAATAACTAAACAAATTTTGTGAAGGGCTTGCAGTTGAATACTGCTATGTGTTCTTGTTAACTTCAGTAGAAGAGAGAGCCTGTACAACCTTACAAGACAAGATCAGGTTTATTCAGAAAAAAGTCAGTTAGGTGACATTGAATTTGTTTGGCATATGGGGGCATTTGCATGACGTGAGTGTTGGCTTCCCAGAGTCTGGTTGGGTTTGAGGTTGTAGTAGATGCAATGGTGATACTCATGGGTGTGTGGTCCAACCATGTGATGGGATCTATGGTTGAGCAGGGGATTCTTTGTAGTACCCATTTGTCCACTAAAAAATTGTTGATTCGAGAATACAAGTTGTGTGGAGCCGAAAAATAGGTGTAGTCTTTCTCTGTCGTGTGGTGACATCTGTAGACATCATGTAAGTCGTGGGATCGAAGGAAGTTTTGCATGGGTGAAGGGCGTCTGAGGGATGGGTTGGAGGTATCCAATGATTTATCTGGTGCTATGTTGAAGTCCCCACATATAATCAAGGATCCTTGTCTGTGTTTGTTGATTTTTTTCATCACCTTGTTTAGGAAGTGAATTTGGTGTGAGTTTGGGGGCATATATGCATGCTAAGGTATATTTGGATCATGCGATGGTACAGATCAGGATTAGGTACCTTCTATTGGGGTCACAGAGCTTCTCATTTTTTAATGGCCACTAGTACTCCTCTTTTCTTTTTATCTTGGTTGTATGCTAAGAAGACAAGTGGAAAGTTGTTGTGGTGGTAGGTGGGGGTGGCGGATTCTATAAAGTGCCATTTCTTAAGTACATATTACATCACATTGCGATTGTTGCGCTGTCTGCCATAGCGATGCCCTCTTTGCGGGATGGTTTAGTCCTTTCACATATAGTGATAGGATTTTAATTGCCATTTGAGGTGTGGTGTATTAGGATAGACATTGTACTCACAATCAGGCTGAGGCAAGAGGCAGTTGTTCCTTCAGTGGAAGTCCTTAGGTAGTGGTGGGTTGCAGGATGGTTGCATGGAAGGTGAAAGAAAAAGAGTGTCAGCAGGGTTCAAGAACAAAACTTTCATAACTGTGCAGCCTTATTTAGAACCAAGTGGGCTGCTATATCCAGAGTGGGGGGAAACAGTTCAAAAGTAACTATCGTGACGGCCGAGGGGTCACTGAGAGAGACATTAAGTGGTTGGAAGTAAACGCACCTTCTGTAGCTAGGTTTAAGCGATTTCTGGTGCAGGGCCCAGACTGATATTTGAACCAGGGTGGTGGAATTTTGTCAGGCAGGTAGCAAGCTCCAGACTGGGGGGTTGGGTTGGTATGATTCCCCATTCCCCGAGCAGTGTGAGGCCTTTCTCTAAAGATGTGTTAATGAATGGCGCTCCATTGCGTTCCACAATTGGTTTGGTGTGGCGTTTCCATTCATATGTTATGTTGTTGCTATGAAGTGTCTTGGTAACCATATTTAGCTGCCTGTGTACATCCAGGGTGTATTTGGAGAGGTCAGCATAAATTTGTAAGTTTGCGTAGAGATAAGGGAGTTTCCCTAAGGAGCGTGACTTCCACAGTATTTGCTCTTTGGTAGAAGAGAAGTGTACCCTCATAAGCACATCCCTGGGGACTTTGTTGGGCAGAAAAGAGGGTTTAGGTACAAGGTGTAAACGATCGATTGTGAGATCTAAAGGGGTTAATTCAGGCAGAAGTGAGTGAGAAAGCTCTTTTGCGTACTGTGTGAGGTCTTGGGCAGGCACATTTTCGGCTACCCCCCTTAATTTTAAGTTGTTTTGCCTTGAGTGATCTTCTAGATCAGCGATTTTTGCCCGCATCAGTACCTTTCTTCTTCGCCTTTCTCATTTATTATATAATTAACTGTCATGGTGATGTCTGTAATTGCATGTTCTACCTGGTTAATTCTGTCACCTATCATGGACAATTCTTTTGAGAATTTATAGGTAATGTTTGTGAAATCAGCATGTCTAATACAGGCTGATTGAAGGTGGGGAAACTGGCTATGGGGGATTGGAGCTCTGTGTGCTCTATGGCTGGGGATAGCTCAGGACTCACCTCCTGTGTCTGCAGCTGCTGTGTCCAGTTTCATCCTGGCTTTGGCTGGGCTTGAGCAGAGGGGGGTGTGAGGAGGAGATGAGCTTCTGGGAAAGGATCCCCCAGCACCTCCATTGGCCCAGGTTGTGGCATCCGGTAGTTCAGAATAGTGAGTTTTGCATGGTGTGGAGGAGGGGGCAGAGCAGTGGGCGCCATTTTGACCTCTTCCATCTATAGGCCAGTGGAAGTAAGCTGTTAACTTCTAGGGCTTGCAGTCCCCCTGCCGCTTCCTCGGCATTGTCAGGAGGTAGTGGGAGTTGACAGGAATCTGTGCAGGGTTCGGGTCAGAGCTCCGGAGCTCTGTTTTCAGACAGCCATCCGCTGTATGCGCTAGCGGCGCCCCCCGACAAGACCAAGTTTAAAAAAGAAATCATCTTTTTTGGTTTTAGATGGAGTTGGTTAGGGTTGGTGCCTTTGTCAGGTTTTCATATTTGACCCTATGGGAAAATTTCTCTTGGCTTCCTGTTGTGTAATTGGAACTGTAAGGTCCCGTTTACATATACCAGGGTGGCCTGTTACATTGCATGTTAGCATGCGTTATTATAAGACAGTGCATTTACGTGAACCACAAAGCAACAAAAACCACTCCTGCAGCACAGCACATGAAATGCAACTAGTGGTAATGCGTTATTGCACATTATAGTGCACTGTAAGGCAGGTGCGTTGGGGTTCTATGCACAAGGAATGACAGTACAGAGCACCAATGCACGTAACACCTTACTGTGCATTGTGGTAATGCACATTACTACAGTGAACTGGTGTGAATGGGCCCTTTGTTAGGCCTTGTTTACATGAGGTGTAATAATCATACCCATGCAAGACCTTGTTTACCTACGCAAAGATGCAAAGGTGTTCTGTGCATCCCTGTGCAGGCTGTCCCATCTCAACTGGGACACAGCAGCTGCATGAACACACATTCTGCTCTCAATTTGACATCCATGTGGGTGCGGGTCCCCAAACTTACACAGTGTATGTTTAGGGACATGCACCCACACCCACATGGATGTTAAATTGGGAGCAGTGGCTGTGCCTGCACATGGATACACGGAACAGCTGTGAATCCCCATGCAAAAAAACACGGCCTTGCATGGGTGTACATATTGATTCGCCTGTGTGAATGAGGACTTAGGGGAAATCTCTCTAAAGGGAAAACCTAATAGAGTGGGGAAGTGTTAGAACATCTTTCACCTTGGTAGAAGATATTTTTCTTTGCTTACTGTCTCAGTGATAGGTGTTACTAGGACAAGAAGAAGGGGAAAATCTGTCTGATGGTTGCATAAACAGCATTTAAAATGTAATAGAGAGCGCAGAAGTTCTAACTTTTCCTCACATTATTCAGTCTATTTTTGTGATTTCAAAATTTTAGGGAGGACCTGAAAAGGTTAACTTGTGACTTGTTCTGAGTAATACGGTAACATAAAGCGTGTAGGAAAATTATCAAAGATGTGGCAATATTTGCATGAATACTCTTGTACTTCAGAAGGGCTTGTCATATTTCTTCATTATATATGAATATGCACAAAAAACCTCAGAATACTGATTACACCAAGCATCATAGGCAAATAGTAACTCTGCTCTGCTGTGTCATACTATAAATTTAACCAGAATTGCAGTTGTTTCCCGTAACAGTAATACATCAAATGCAATTTTACAGTTCTCAACATTGTGGTCTAGGTGGCAACTTACTTTGATATTATAACATTGTGGTAATTGTTAGATAGTCATCTCAATAGTCATGTGCTACGCTGCCTTTTCTGCTTTATCTATGTACACAAATAATCATTTTAGACTTAATTATAGAATTAGAGTAGGTTCAACCACTATGACAGTGTCCCAACCACACAGTAGCAGCTGATCAACCACAGACAAGGTAGAGATACAATAAGGTGTCCATATATTTTAAACATACTCTTTTTCAAATATTTTATATATTCTATTTATTTTAGGTTCCTATTGAGCTTGTTACATGACAGAACCTCTTCCTCTTCTAATTGTAGACCACATGGTTCTGACAAATGAGCTTTTGAAAAAAAGTTATTAAAAAAATCCATCAGTTGGATCACATTATTTATGTAAAAGTTATTATCCCTTTAACCACTTGCCAACCGCCTGCACACAATGTACTGTGGATGAGCAGCGGCTATAGGCAAAGCGACGTACCCATATGTCGCTGCCTACTTCCGGGTTTGGGGCGCACTAATGCACGTCCCCCGCCCAGTTCCTGCTTGTATACAGCGAGAGCCTGTCAGCAAGGCCCAGCCATTGATTCATGGCTGGGACCCGCTGATCGGCTGTGTGCATTTACAGCCCAGAGTTCTTTGTTGGTAAACAATACAGAGCTCTGGACCAAGAAAAGAAGGCGTAAGGAAACATTTTCACTAATGAGAGATCATTAGTGAAAAGCAGCACACTTTACACACTAAACACATAGTTAGGCATACTTTTAACCCCTTGATCGCCCTAGATGTTAACCCCTTACCAAGCCAGTGTCATTAGTACAATGACAGTGTATAGTATTATCACTGATCACTGTATTAAGGTCACTGGTGATGTCAGTGGCAGTCAGTTGCCCTCAACGTCCGTGTCAGGCCCTATAACTTCCATAAGTGGAGGTATGGCTAGAGAGGTTACACTAAATACAGCACCTCATGCCGAAATATCAATTTGAGAATTTGGGGAGTAAATGGGGATTATAGCGGTGCCAGAAAAATGAGGGAGTAGATATTACAGATAAAAATTACAAAAATACTTTATTAGCAAAATTTAACACATACAAAAAAACAGATCAATTAAAATAGTAGGTGCAGTTCACATATGAATTGATGCAGAGTCAATACAATGGAGTAGGCCTGGTGAAGAGGGCCTTCAGAACAGAAGCTCAATTCCTACATGTTTCGCCAAAATATTGGCTTCTTCAGGAAATGATGTGAGCCTGTAGCAACAATAAAGATCTATACATAGAGACAAAAGGGGAAAAATAAGAAACAAAATAACAACAAAAGATTCGATGCTGAGAAACATAACACATAGATTGGGATATGTGGCTGAACTGTATCCCCAATGGGGTAGCCCCCCAGAAACCCCACATCCGAGGACGTACCTGAAAACCAGACCCCCGGGGCGAGGCCCGGCAAAGGGCACCCCAGCTAAAGGCAGATTGGACTACACCGTATCTATGACTGCAGAGGGCATACAAGATACCTGGCAATCAAATATAATGCTATTAGAAAACATATATGAAAGAAAAAAGTGAAAAAGATGAAAAAAAGTTTTTTTGAGAACATTGCCAAATGAGTGGGATAATTATCGCCACATCAAATCAATAGGGCTATCATAGCCGCAGAAACTTACTATATTAAAAATAAATTTGTTGCCAAGGGGAGCGCCTGAGAAAAGTTGGAAGGATATACTCAAAGTCAAAATGGAAAGTGTAGATATTTGTCTAAAAAATATAATAATAAAGAGTTCAAGATGATACTTGATTTGACCATAAAAAAGAGATAATGCAATTGAATATGTAGGAGGTAAGGGAAATGAGTGAAAAGGGGGCTTACCTAGGAGAATGTTGAAGGTGGATATAAGTGTCAGAGACAGGTGCTCTGCACACAAGTAGGATGCACAAAATAAGATTAGTCAGCGGCAGGGGTTGTTACATCCTGAAATGGGACAAATTGTTAGGCTCAGAGTTATGGGGGGGGAGGAAGGAAAGAGAAAAAGGCTGGGATGATGCAAAAAAAAGGAAAGCAAGTCAAACGTACCATACGAGTGTTACAGCTACAATAACAGGCGTTCCTCGTGTTCAGCTAGTATAGTGGACGGGCCGGCTTAAGTACGCAAATAGCCGATCAGGTGTGCGGACGCAAATGAGAGGTATCCGCCCGCGGAGACACCTTCGGAGCCTACAAGGTCTGAGGTGCACCGTGGGCGATCAGCCGGACCACGTGACCCACGACAGGGCAGCCCAATGGGAAGTGGGAGAACGCTGTCAGTCAAAGACGTGACAGCGGGACCAGTTACCAGGGCGCAATGGTGTGCGTGGGGCATGGTGGCACGGGTGCCCAGTGGGCAGACATGTAAATGCTGCCCTGGGCGTCCATACAATCAACAACGATGCAAACCCAACGGCCAGGGCAGGGGGTCAATGCTACACCGCGCCCAGGGAGGGGAGGCAAACAGGCACAACCGAGAAAATGGGGGGCGAGGGACCCTCTGGGGGGAAAAGAATGTGAGGAAGGCGCTGGGACAACGAAGGCCCCCCCAGAAACACAAGCCCAGCACCCTAGAAGGATGGAGGGAAAGTCCTAGCGCGCCACCTCACGTTGGTCCAGCCACATACACCAACAAGTCCATAGAAAATAACTGGGACCCAGTTATAACGCTAAGAAAGAGGGACAATTTAATAATGAAATGGACAAAGAGAGAGAGTGTTCAATACATACATAAATGTTGAGTAAGTAACATCATGAGGTTGATAAAGTACAAAAAGAAACATCAAGAAAAACATATTGCAGAAATAAATACAAGATTTCTTTTTCCCATGGCATATACACAGTAATTATGTGAGAAGATCAAAATAACAGACCATGGCTGAGGGGAAAAGGGGATGGAAAGTAAAGGGAATGGAGAGGGGGGAGGAGGGGGGGAAGGGAGGGAGAGGAGGAGGGAGAAGTAAGAAGAAGATGGGGAGAGAGAAAAAAAGGAAAAAAGAAAAAAAGAAAAGAGGCAAACAAACTTAGAAAAGAACAAAGAAAGAAAAGGGAAGAAGGAAATAGGGAAAGTGGAGGGAGGAAAGGAGGAGAAGGAGGAAACACTAAAACTGACCCAAAATGGAAAGAATAACAGATCAGGGGCAGATATAATGTATATAATGTATATAAGGGTAACTAAATAGAAGATTAGTAATGATACAATCAAAAGGTATAGAAAGTCTATAAAAAAGGTTTGAAGCTAATATGTTCATTTAGCCAGGGAAATTTTGTGGCCTGTAAGATGTGGATCCACTTAGTCTCAAGCTGTAATAATTTGTTGTCATTGCTCCCACCTCTAGCATGTAAGGGTAAATGCTTGAGTGCAGAGAACCTGACAACGTGAGGGTCAAAATTATGTAGAGTAGCAATATGCCGATTAATGGCTGTGGTGGTGGTGCGTTTAAAGAGGGGTTTGCTATGGTCCCTGATGCGAACCTGGAAGGGTCGCTTGGTTTTGCCGATGTAGTAAGAACCACATCGGCGTAGAGCCAAGTATACCACTCCCACAGTGGCACAAGTGACTCGGTGTCTGATGATATGAGTAAGTCCATTGGGGAGGACAAGTTCCCTAGAATTTGAGACAAAGGCACAGACATCACATTTGCCACATTGATAGGTTCCAGTACTTCCAAACGAAGACTGGATGTCAACAGAATGATGACTTGTGATTAGGGATGAGCCGAACACCCCCCTGTTCGGTTCGCACCAGACAATGTGAACAGGAAACAAGTTAGTTCGAACACCGTTAAAGTCTATGGGACACGAACATGAATAATCAAAAGTGCTAATTTTAAAGGCTTATATGCAAGTTATTGTCATAAAAAGTGATTGGGGACCTGGGTCCTGCCCCAGGGGACATGGATCAATGCAAAAAAAAGTTTTAAAAACGGCCGTTTTTTCAGGAGCAGTGATCAAACAATAAAAGTGTAATATCCCTTTACATTTCCTAGCTGGGGGGTGTCTATAGTATGCCTGTAAAGGGGCGCATGTTTCCTGTGTTTAGAACAGTCTGACAGCAAAATGACATTTCGAAGGAAAAAAGCCATTTAAAACTACTCGCGGCTATTTCATTGCCGGTCCGACAATACACATAGAAGTTCATTGATAAAAATGGCATGGGAATTCCCCACAGGGGAACCCCGAACCAAAATTTATAAAAAAATGACGTGGGGGTCCCCCTAAATTCCATACCAGACCCCTCAGGTCTGGTATGGATATTAAGGGAAACCCCGGCCAAAATAATAAAAAAAAATGATGTGGGGGTCCCCCTAAATTTCATACCAGATCCTTCAGGTCTGGTACAGATTTTAAGGGGAACCCCGCGCCAAAAAAAAAAAACCGACGTGCGGTCCCCCCAAAAATCCATACCAGACCCTTATCCGAGCACGCAACCTGGCAGGCCACAGGAAAAGAGGGGGGATGAAGAGAGTGCCCCCCCTCCTGAACCGTACCAGGCCACATGCCCTCAACATTGGGAGGGTGCTTTGGGGTAGCCCCCCAAAACACCTTGTCCCCATGTTGATGAGGACAAGGGCCTCATCCCCACAACCCTGGCCGGTGGTTGTGGGGGTCTGCAGGTGGGGGGCTTATCGGAATCTGGAAGCCCCCTTTAACAAGGGGACCCCCAGATCCCTGCCCCCCCCTGTGTGAAATGGTAAGGGGGTACAAAAGTACCCCTACCATTTCACTAAAAAACTGTCAAAAATTTTAAAAAGAGACAGTTTTTGACAATTCCTTTATTTAAATGCTTCTTCTATCTTCCTTCATCTTCTTCTTCTGGTTCTTCTGGCTCTTCTGGTTCTTCCTCCGGCGTTCTCATCCAGCATCTCCTCCGCAGCGTCTTCTATCTTCTTCTCCGGGCTGCTCCGCATCCATGCTGGCATGGAGGGAGGCTCCCGCTGTGTGACGGCGTCTCCTCGTCTGACGGTTCTTAAATAACAGAACAGAATAACAATCCCTCTGACGCACGGGACATGACGGGACTTCCCTGAGGCATTCCCCGTGACGTCACAGGAAAGTCCCGTCAAGTCACCGTGCGTCAGAGGGGGGCGGGGTCACCGGGTGGCCCCGCCCCCCATTATTTAAGAACCGTCAGAGGAGGAGACGCCGTCACACAGCGGGAGCCTCCCTCCATGCCAGCATGGATGCGGAGCGGCCCGGAGAAGAAGATGAAGAAGAGAAGAAGAAAAGAAAAGAAGAAGATGAAGAAGAAGATGAAGAAGAGAAGAAGATGAAGAGAAGAGCGGGAGCTTCCCCCCATGCCATGGGTGCGGAGCGGCCCGAGGAGAAGAAGATAGAAGATGCCGCGGAGGAGATGCTGGACGAGAACGCCGGAGGAAGAACCAGAATAGACAGGGATTGGTGCTAGGTTGGTCTAGGGGTAGGTGAACCCACATCCCAAGATAAACTTGCTTTGTGGAAATTGATCCTCTAATGGGACTTTAAAAGGAAACACCTGCTTATAGGTCATAAGGAGTATAGAAAATGTAGGGATTGTATGATAAAGTGTTTATTAATAATATAGATCTTACAATGGATCTGTAGTACAAGGGGTAAATGTGCAGCAAACGTGATACATACAAAAATTGGCAATACAAAACATGCATAGATTAATTCACAATCCTAGAACTCCAATACACATAAAGTACATATGCGGGGAGTACCCGATGCGTTTCGAGCTATGCTCTTCCTCAGGGGTATCAGATTGGAATCAGCAAACAAGACAGATGTGTCTATAAATTAAAAACAGTAATAGCAATCATAAACCACTTGTAAGGGAAATGTAATTAATATACATCATCATAAAGCATATAAACAATATGAAGTAGAAAAAAGTAATGGTTGAAAATGCGAGTATACATTATCTATAAGAAGACACAGTGAATACTGACCATGTAGTATTGCTAGGAGGGCATGTATCTAATGCTGCATCCATAAATAGGGTCACCCTATTAGTGGGGCATTCCACCCCCAGGGGCCCCACCAACCCTACTACCGCCTCTTGCCTCTTCATTACTCTACCCCCCTCTCACTTCTTGCTCCTTACAGATTGGAGCCCTCCCTGGACCATCCTACTTATTGGTGGCCTTTTTGACGCCCTCTGTTGGGGATTGTTTTCCCGGGTTGTCGTGCCTTGGGCGGGCACACAGGCCTTGCGGGTTGCGGACCAGGAGCGGGACCTACGTCCGATGGTGTCACGTCCCCCCCCCTTTTTCTTCCTTTTTTATGGATGCAGCATTAGATACATGCCCTCCTAGCAATACTACATGGTCAGTATTCACTGTGTCTTCTTATAGATAATGTATACTCGCATTTTCAACCATTACTTTTTTCTTCTTCATATTGTTTATATGCTTTATGATGATGTATATTAATTACATTTCCCTTACAAGTGGTTTATGATTGCTATTACTGTTTTTAATTTATAGACACATCTGTCTTGTTTGCTGATTCCAATCTGATACCCCTGAGGAAGAGCATAGCTCGAAACGCGTCGGGTACTCCCCGCATATGTACTTTATGTGTATTGGAGTTCTAGGATTGTGAATTAATCTATGCATGTTTTGTATTGCCAATTTTTGTATGTATCACATTTGCTGCACATTTACCCCTTGTACTACAGATCCATTGTAAGATCTATATTATTAATAAACACTTTATCATACAATCCCTACATTTTCTATACTCCTTATGACCTATAAGTAGGTGTTTCCTTTTAAAGTCCCATTAGAGGATCAATTTCCACAGAGGAAGAACCAGAAGAGCCAGAAGAACCAGAAGAAGAAGATGAAGGAAGATAGAAGATAGAAGAAAGAAGAAGCATTTAAATAAAGGAATTGTCAAAAACTGTCTCTTGTCATTTTTAACATTTTTGACAGTTTTTTAGTGAAATGGTAGGGGTACGGGGGGGCCAGGATCTGGGGGTCCCCTTGTTAAAGGGGGCTTCCAGATTCCGATAAGTCCCCCGCCCGCAGACCCCCACCACCACCGGCCAGGGTTGTGGGGATGAGGCCCTTGTCCTCATCAACATGAGGACATGGTGTTTTGGGGGGCTACCCCAAAGCACCCTCCCAATGTTGAGGGCATGTGGCCTGGTACGGTTCAGGAGGGGGGACGCTCTCTCGTCCCCCCTCTTTTCCTGCGGCCTGCCAGGTTGCGTGCTCGGATAAGGGTCTGGTATGGATTCTTGGGGGGACCCCACTCCGTTTTTTTTTTTTTTTGGCGCGGGGTTCCCCTTAAAATCCATACCAGACCTGAAGGGTCTGGTATGGAATTTAGGGGGACCCCACGTCATTTTTTTTTAAAGTTTTGGCAGGGGTTCCCCTTAATATCCATACCAGACCTGAAGGGCCTGGTATGGAATTTAGGGGGACCCCCACGTCATTTTTTTTTTTTAAATTTTGGTTCGGGGTTCCCCTGTGGGGAATTCCCATGCCGTTTTTATCAATGAACTTCTATGTGTATTGTCAGACCGGCAATGCAATAGCCGCGAGTAGTTTTAAATGGCTTTTTTCCTTCGAAATGTCATTTTGCTGTCAGACTGTTCTAAACACGGGAAACATGCGCCCCTTTACAGGCATACTATAGACACCCCCCAGCTACGAAATTTAAAGGGATATTACACTTTTATTGTTTGACTTTAAGCATTATTAAAATCACTGCTCCTGAAAAAACTGCCGTTTTTAAAACTTTTTTTTGCATTGATCCATGTCCCCTGGGGCAGGACCCAGGTCCCCAAACACTTTTTATGACAATAACTTGCATATAAGCCTTTAAAATTAGCACTTTTGATTTCTCCCATAGACTTTTAAGGGGTGTTCCGCGGCATTCCAATTTGCCGCGAACACCCCAAATTGTTCACTGTTCGGCGAACTTGCGAACAGCCAATGTTCAAGTCAAACATGAGTTCGACTCAAACTCGAAGCTCATCCCTACTTGTGATAAGTCGATCTCTCAATGAGGGAGATCTACGATATGTTATGTCAGGATGTGATCTGACATATTTGGCGATGGTAGAGTCCGCAATTAGTAAAGGCCAGAATTGATTAAGAATGTCCCTAATTTGGGCATGTTGTTTTGAATATTGGGTGATTAACCGAACAGGCTGCTGAGTGTCTGGAGGTTTGTCAGAGAAGATTAGGTCCTTCCTATCAAATTTTTTAGCTTTATTAAAGGCTTTCTTAAGAAGAGAATGACTATATCCTCTGTCTCTAAGTCTACCGTACAATTCATGCGATGCTTGAAAAAAATCGGCCTCGAGAGTGCAATTTCTTTTGAGTCTTAAATACTGACTGAAGGGAATGCTCTTGAGAAGGGGCTTGGGATGGGCACTACTGGCATGCAGAATAGTGTTTCCCAAAGAGGGTTTCCGATATAGGGCAGTTTGAATCATTCCATTTGAGTCCAGACTAATCTGAAGATCCAAAAAATGAATCCGAGATTGGCTGCACTCCATAGCGAATTTAAGATTGTAGGAGTTCATAGTTAAGAAGTCCATGAAGAGCGATAATTCATCTCTAGTGCCAGACCAGAAAAGTAGCACATCATCAATGTACCTGTGCCAAGATAGAACTTTGGACAGGAGAGGGGAAGAGTTAGACAAGCCAAAAAGTTCTCTCTCCCACCCCCCCAGGTACAGGTTGGCGTAGGAGGGGGCTCATTTGGTCCCCATGGCCACGCCCTGTACCTGGAGGTAGTGGGAGGAGCCAAACATGAAGTAGTTACGTGTCAATATGAACTTGAGAAGTTCGAGAACAAAATCTCCATATGCATCATAGTTAGGGCCTCTCTCACTGAGTTGTTTCTCTATGACCTGAATGCCTCTATTGTGAGGGATAATATTGTAAAGGCTCTCAACATCTAGGGTGACTAGCCAAGCATTTTTGGGTAGGTGTTTGCCATTGAGGATGTGGAGAAGATGGATGGTATCTTTCACATAAGAGGATAGAGAGGTGACATGAGGAGCTAGATATTTGTCAACCAATGCACTGGCATGCTCTGTGAGACATTGGCATCCGGAAACAATAGGCCGACCGGGTGGATGGGTCATTGACTTGTGAAGTTTAGGTAAAGAATAAAACATAGGAGTTTTTGGTTCCCTAACATTTAGAAAGTTCCACGTGTTGCAGTCGATTATACCCTTTTAATAAGCTGAAAAAATCAATTGGTTATATTCAGAAGTAAAATGGTCAATGAGTGACTTATATATTGGTCTGTACCAGTCGCGATTATTAAGAATATCGCAACACATGTGTTCGTAAAGGGAAACATCCATAACTACCACATTGCCACCCTTATCGGCAGGCTTGATAACAAGCCCCGGGTGGTTTTGAAGAGACTTTAGTGCTTTAGTAAGGGCAGGAAATAGATTAGATGGAGAGGAGGAGACAAACTCCATCCCATCGATGGCAGTGGTAATTTGTTGGACAAAAGCCCAAATGTTGGGATTAGTGGATAAATTGGGAAAATTACGAGATTTTGGCTTGAAGGAGGTAGGAGGGGGGAAGGACACACCAAGGGCGACAACGCCCGAATTGGGGAGATCGGACAAGTCATCACCGTCAGTGTCTCCCTCCTCCCAAAGCAACATCAACTCCTCCAAGGCCTGAATCTCAGCCAAGGTGGGAACCTCCTGAATTGAAGTAGTAGGTTCAAGGGAGGTAGAATGGGAAGAAGATTTGTCATAAATTACCTTGTAAAGTAACTTACGTGCAAAAAGATGATCATGACTTAGCGATACAGATGACAAATTGATCACATCGAAGGTAGAAGATCCCCGTTGACAACTGGGGTTTGAGAGTTTTGAATCGGACTCTGAAGAGAGTCCGGGGCCTGACCTAAAAAAATGGGGGCAATTTTCGGATCTATAGACTGTGCACTAGCGGGAAACATAGAAGTAATAGTAGGTTCACTTACCCTTCTGGTGACAGTGTGCGTCTGGGAGTGAGACATTGCCGAAGTAGTGGAGATCGGTGCATTTGTAGTGGTCGATTTAGATATAGACGACAACTTGGGTTGTGCGCGAGTGAAAGGAGTGGATACATGAGTGGCCTTAGAGCGGGCCGTGGATGGCTGGGAAGATGAAGTGGGCCCGAAAGTGCGGTGAAGTGATTCTGTGGAGGTAATGGATAGTTCACCCTTTCTTTTCTTGGAAAGTTGTTCCTGAGTGAGGTCGTGATAGACGGTGGAAGTGCTGGAAGAAAAAGAAGCAGGAGTGTTAGGTTCGTGATTATTAGAAGCGGGTACATTAGAAGCGAAGGGTTTAGTTCTAGATTTAGTTTCAATTGTGTTATCCCATTTATAGGCATAGCCATTATCGTGAGCGGACAGATCTCTCAGAAATTTACCTTCCTTGGCATTTATGACACTAAGTGTGTATTCCTCAAGATGCCCGCGCAGGAGTTTATCCCGCTTGCTGTATCTCGGTAGGACACACCAGATGAATGATCTGAATACCAACGATTAATAGAAATATCCAATTGTTCAAGCTCGGATTCATATTCCTTACATAGGATTGAGAGCATATTGAGAGAACAAATTTGGAGATTGTCCTCCCAGGATGCCTTCAGGGAGTCATTAATTTTTTTAATGTTGGGAAACCCCCAAGGTACTACTTTGTGTTTGGCATATTTTTCAAAATACATTTTGTGCCAATAAATGCGGACTTTTTTTTCCAAAAGGCGTTGGAGTCTCATAAAGGCCCTGTCCAGTTCAGCGTCAGTGATGGTAGAGGTGTTTTGAGATGTTTGGATACGGGTCATAAAACCTTCCCAAGCATCTCCACAAAAGTCAGCCATGGTAGAAAATATTTGTTTTTAATTTAGTAAGTTTCTGCGGCTATGATATCCCTATTGATTTGATGTGGCGATAATTATCCCACTCATTTGGCAATGTTCTCAAAAAACTTTTTTTCACTTTTTTCTTTCATATATGTTTTCTAATAGCATTATATTTGATTGCCAGGTCTCTTGTATGCCCTCTGCAGTCATAGATATGGTGTAGTCCAATCTGCCTTCAGCTGGGGCGCCCTTTGCCGGGCCTCGCCTCGGGGGTCTGGTTTTCAGGTACGTCCTCGGATGTGGGGTTTCTGGGGGGCTACCCCATTGGGGATACAGTTCAGCCACATATCCCAATCTATGTGTTATGTTTCTCAGCATCAAATCTTTTGTTGTTATTTTGTTTCTTATTTTGCCCCTTTTGTCTCTATGTATAGATCTTTATTGTTGCTACAGGCTCACATCATTCCCTGAAGAAGCCAATGTTTTGGCGAAACATGTAGGAATTGAGTTTCTGTTCTGAAGGCCCTCTTCACCAGGCCTACTCCATTGTATTGACTCTGCATTAATTCATATGTGAACTGCACCTACTATTTTAATTGATCTGTTTTTTTGTATGTGTTAAATTTTGCTAATAAAGTATTTTTGTAATTTTATCTGTAATATCTACTCCCTCATTTTTGTGGCACCGCTATAATCCCCATTTACTCCCCAAATTCTCAAACCTATAACTTCCATGCAAACCAATCAATAAACACTTATTGGGATTTTTTTTATCAAAAACATGTAGCAGAATATTAATTATAACATTTATCTCTTTTGTACGCAATGTATCATCTGTTCCAGTATGTATATTGATTGTTATATTTTTCTCTATAGAGTACACTGTAGCGTTTTAGGTATCAATAATCTGTCCCTGAGGAAGCCATCACTGGCGAAACATGTCGGGCATCTAAAATACCTAGCCACTGAACTGGCCGCCACGCTTTTCGGGCCAAGTAATGTGAAATTTGCTACAGATATGTTTTTAGTAATTATGCACACCATGTTCCTGTGATACTGATGTCCATTTTTAAACAATTTTTGTCAAACAATAAAAATTAATTTTAATTCTACAAATTAAGTATATTGTGTTTCTCTTGGCACCGCCATAATCCCTGTACTCCCTCTCTTTGGTTTAACTTCAAAAAAAAATTTGGGGGATGAGGTGCTGTATCACACTGAGGGTCGCCTAGCCATATAGTAATTTATGTAGCAGAATATGTTTTGGCCGAAATGTATGTTTATTTTATTTTTTTTAAGAGATATGTTTTTTAGCTGAAAGTAAAAAAAAAAAATTTGTTTTCAAAATTGTCTTCGTTTTTTTTGTTTATATCGCAAAAAATACAAAAACCAGTGGTGATCAAATACCAACACAAGAAAGCTCTATTTGTGTGAAAAATATAATATAAAGTTTGTTTGGGTACAGCATTGCATGACCGCGCAATTACCAGTTAACCACTTAAGGACCAAGCCTCTTTTTGAGATTTGTTGTTTACAAGTTAAAAACAGGTTTTTTTGCTAAAAAATTACTTAGAACCCAAACATTATACATTTTTTTCCCTAAAACCCTAGAGAATACAATGGCTTGGGGGTCCCTCCCAAAATCCATACCAGATCCTCATCCGAGCAAGCAGCCATTGCAGGCCAGGAAAGGGGCCCCCCCCTCCTGAACCATACTAGGCCTCTTGCCCTCAACACGGGTGCACACATGTTGATGGAGACAAGAGCCTCATCCCCACAACCCTTGCCCGGCAGTCTCGGAATGACGTCATCCGCCCCATTGCAGCATCGGTGGAGGTTCGTTTTTTGAATCTTCAGTGGGAGCGGCAGCGGTGGTGGGAGCAGCGGTGGAGAAAGACGACAAGAGGATGAAGCAGAGGAAGAAGGAGGAAGAAGAAGCTGAAAGCAGGAGGAGAAGACTGAAGGAAGACCAGAGGAAGAAGCGGGGGCAAGAAGAAGACATTTTTAATAAAGGAATTGTCAAAAACCAGCTATTGTCTTTTGTCACATTTCACTACTTTTTTTGGTGAATGGGTAGGGGTACAATGTACTCGATACCCATTCACATGGGGGGGGGCGGGATCTAGATTCTGATAAGTCTCCAACCTGCAGACCCCCACAACCACCGGGCAAGGGTTGTCGGGATAAGGCCCTTGTCCCCATGTTGAGGGCAAGCAGCCTGGTATGGTTCAGGAGGGGGGGGCGCTTGCTCGCCCCCCCTTTCCTGGCCTGCCATGGCTGCTTGCTCGGATAAGGCTCTGGTATGGATTTTGGGGGGGACCCCATGCCATTTTTTGTTTTAAATTTTGGCGCGGGGCTCCACTTAAAATCCATACCAGACCTGATGGGCCTCGTATAGATTTTGGGGGGACCCCGTCAATTTTTTTTTTAATTTTGGTGTGAGGTTCCCCTTAACCACTCAAGGACAGAGCCTCGTTTTGAGATTTGGCATTTACAAAATTTAGAAAAATACTTAGAACCCCCAAACATTATATATATGTTTTTCTAACACCCTAGAGAAAAAAATGGCGGTCATTGCAATACTTTCTGTCACACCGTATTTGCGCAGCGGTCTTACAAGCACACTTTTTTGGAAAAAATACACTTTTTTTTAAATTAAAAAATAAGACACCGGAAGAGTTAGCCCAATTTTTTTTATATTGTGAAAGATAATGTTACACCGAGTAAATTGATACCCAACATGTCAGGCTTCAAAATTGCGCCCCGTCGTGGAATGGCGACAAACTTTTACCCTTAAAAATCTCCATAGGCGACGTTTTGAAAAATTGTACAGGTTGCATGTTTTGAGTTAAAGAGGAGGTCTAGGGCTAGAATTATTGCTCTCGCTCTACCAATCACGGCAATACCTCACATGTTTGAACAATGTTTTCATATGCAGGCACTACTCACGTATGCGTGCGCTTCTGCACGTGAGCTCGGCGGGACGGGGTGCCTTTAAAATTATTTTTCTCATTTTTTTTAACTTTTATTTTTTATTTTTATACTGTTCTTTAAAAAAAAATTGTGTCACTTTTATTCCTATTACAAGGAATGTAAACATCCCTTGTGATTGAAAAAAAGCATGACCGGACCTCTTAAATATGAGATCTGGGGTCAAAAAGACCTCAGATCTCATATTTACACTAAAATGCAATAAAAATATAAAAATAAAAACAATTTGTCATTTAAAAGAATTTTAATAAAAAATGACCCTTTAAGAGCTATGGGCGGAAGTGACGTTTTGACGTCGCTTCCGCCCTGCAATGGTATGGAGAAGGGTGGGGGCCATCTTCCCCTTACTTGTCTCCATACCCAGCAAGGGAGAATATCCGATCGCCTCCGTCACTGCCGACGGCTCCGGTAAGCGGTGGAGGGCACCGGAACATACTGGGAGGGGGGTCCTTCTCCCGCCGCTGATAAAAGTGATCTTGCAGCGAATCTGCTGCAGAGACCACTTTTATCTGAAAGCGGACTGCTGGCCGAAGAAGAGGATATCAGGGTTGTGGCAGCTAGCTGCCGCCATAACAACGATATTCCTCTTCAAGGTTAGGTTGTGCATCGGCGTGCGGCGGTCCGTAAGTGGTTTTAAACTAGCACAGTGCTGAATATGGTCTGGTCTGGTCTGGTCACGAAGGGGTTAAAATCTTCCAGAGCTCAAGTGGTTAAGAAAAGAATCCTTGGAAAATATAAAAAGTTGGTGCTAACGCAAATATAATATAAAATTATAAATATGACTTAGTATCTTAGTGCATAAACAATAACCGCACAAATACAAAATTAAATAAGAAAAGGTCCTCAAAAAGGAGACCAAACACCAAAGAAAAAAGTTTGTGTACTGACAGGTACACCTAATTAGCCGTGCTTACCTTCACTCGTGCGAGAGAAATGCAGACTCAACAGATGGCTAAATCATGGGAGTCTTTATATGATCAGATCCTTTGGAAGGTATAATGTATCCCTTGATGTATCCATATGCTCATAGGACAATGTGGCTCGGTTAAACCAAAAAAATTCACATAGCACAATATGCTTCAATATGAACCAAGTGCCAAAAGAGGTAAAGTTCTCACTTACATTTTAACGATTTTAACTAGCCAACCATCCGCCGTCGTTATATGTAGCTGTACATCGGCCCTTTAAACAGCTATAGCAGGCATGCCCGGGGGGGACCCGATGCGTGTGGCCGGCGGTCACGATAACCGCCGGCCATGCGCGATCGCGGGCACGAGAGCCAGAATGGGGATGTGTATGTGAGTAAACACACAAATCCCTGTTCTGAAAGGAGAGGAGAGACACAGATTGTCTGTTCCTACTAATCAGGAACAGCTATATGTCAGCTCAGCGAAGCTGGCCCCTCTACAATCAGCACAAATAAAAACTCAGGTGAATTTCTTTAGTGCTACGTTTGTGCTGTTTTGTGCTGTAAAAATTTACATTACATTATTTTTAAGATATTAGCAATGATTTTTTCCAGACTTTGACACCACCTAGCCCCCCTACAACAGTCAAATGGCACAAAAACAGGCTGGTTAGTTAGTGCCGCGTTTGTGCTCTTTTGTGGCGTTTAAATTTCTGTTCTATCTTTTATCGTTTTTGCGTTATTAATGATTTATTAAAGGTCACTCAGCCCCCCTACAACACCCAAAAGACATGAAATCAGGCTGGTTGGTTAGTGCCACATTTGTGCTGGTTTGTCCTGCTAAAATTTTTATTTGTGCTGTTATGGTTTTTTAGTTATAACAGCTTGTTTTTATTTGATCACACCCCACCCACTTTGCACCCCATGTTATTAAATCTTAAAAACAAACATACCATTCGTTAGTGCTGCGTTTGTGCTTTTTTGTGTCATAAAAATTTAAATTTGTGCTGCTTTTATTTTTGCAATAGTTTTTTTCCAGCCAATGACATCACCCTGACTTCCTGTCACGTACCTGGTTAGCGAGCTCCAGCTCGGGGGCCACTGATAGTGAGACAGCAGCCATGAGAGCACAGCAAGGTCTGAGTGCCTGTGATCAGTCCAGTAGACTGCATGGTGGCAGCAGTCAGCAGGTGAATGTGGCAGCAGAACTGGCTGGTGGCAGATGAGCTGGCACAGAGCATGGCTAGTGGCAAACTGTGGGTAAGCAGCTGGAAGCAGGAGACTGATGAGACCTTGCTGGACTGAAGAGCTGTAGCAGGGATGAGCAGGACGCAGGGTCAGACAAGCTGGGTCAGCAATGGTCGGGCAGATCAGACATAGACGGCAGACAACAGGATAGTTGGGTCACAAGCCAAGTCAGCAACGGGAAGTAAATCAGGCAAGAACAGAAGGGAAAAGCAGAATCCAGAGACAAGCCAAGGTCAGGGCATGTAGCAGTCAAATAGAGGTCAGGAGCAAGATGGGTCAGGATCAAAGGTCAAACACAGAAATCATGAACAAACACACAGAAGCTGCACACCAAATTGCAGCCTGTTTAAATAGTCTGTCTGGCGCCAGCATTGGTGACAGGCTCACGCTTATCGGCCAGTTACCAGTCTGTGCATATGTATGCACCGGGAGACATAATTTTTGCTATGGGCAAGCCTTCCCTGAAACCTCCTACAACAGCCAAAAGAAATGAAAACAGGCTGGTTGGTTAGTGCCATATTTGTGTTGGTTTGTGATGTTTTACTCTCCATTCTATCTCCTTTTGTTTTCAGTTATTGTTTAATAAAGGTCACCCAGCCCCCCCCCTACAAGAGACAAAAGACATGAAACCGGGCTGGTTGGTGCCTCCATTGTGCTGGTTTGTGCCGTTTAAACCTCAGTTCTAATGTTTTTTGCTGATTGTGGGGGGGGGGGGGGGGGGCAAAGTGAGTGAGGTTTGAAAAAAAACCAAAAAATTGTTAAAACTTAAAAACCATAACAGCACAAATAAAAATTTTTAGCAGCACAAACGTAGCACTAATCAACGAGACCAGTTTTGTGTCATTTGGGTGTTGTAGGGGGGCTAAGTGACCTTTGGTGACTGTCACGGAACGTCCCACACTCCGCTTGAGTGCTTCCGTCTGTATACCGCTTCCTAAGTTCTGGAACACAAGTCCAATGGATCTGGCTATAGGAACCCCCAAGAACTAGACAACACCAGTCTTGGAGTACATCAGGACTAACTTTATTTAGAATCAAAATTACAAGACTTTATATGCCGTTGGAACCTCCTCTAACAATACAACTGTAATCTAATTAACATGAGCTAATTATCTAATCCTTTATACAGCCTAGGTGACTGAGACATGACCTTTCGCCCAGACTTGTGGGCACCGAGCTTCACACAGTAATATAAACACAATAGCTGGAGCTAATTACAATTAACAATACAAACAAAACCTAATTAACCTAATTAACATGAGCTCCAATAGGAGTCGTCCCGTCTCCTACATTGTATAGAGGACAATGTGATCAGCTCATTCAATTAACAGGTTGCGTTCAGAATCAACCAAACCAATAATAGTCTCTACATACATCCTGGGAGATATTGTGGACAAATATTACTGTCCCATTTTAAGTAGTCCAAGATATATTTTCTCACTCACCCTGTGCCAGGATGGCACAGGGTGACTTAGACATAAGATGTATTCTGAGTTCCACGGGCCCTCCCGTCACAGTGACCTTTAATAAATCATTAATAACACAAAAACAATAAAAGATGGAACGGAAATGTAAACAGCACAAAACAGCACAAATGTGGCACTAACGAATGAGACCAGTTTCGTGTCATTTGGCTGTTGTAGGGGGGCTGAGTAACCTTTGGTGACCTTTAATAAATCATTAATAACCCGAAAACGATAACAGATAGAATAGAAATGAAACGGCACAAACCAGCACAAATCAAATGCGGCACTAACTAACCAGCCTGGTTTTGTGCAATTTGGCTGTTGAAGGGGGGCTAGGTGATGTCATAGTCTGGAAAAAACAATTACTAATATCTTAAAAATAACAGCAGCACAAATGTAAATTTTTACGGCACAAAACAGCACAAATGTAGCACTAAAGAAACACACTTGAGTTTTTATTTGTGCTGCTTGTAGGGGGGCCAGCTTCGCTGAGCTCTATAAGTCTACTTCTCTAGTCAGTCACATCCCTCCACAGTCAGTCCTCATGCACATGGACGTTTTAAAAAACGAGCTGTAAAGCTAGGTTCGACGCCTGGAAAAACCGGCGTTAAAAACGCGATTTTTACCGCGTTTTGCATTAGCGTTTTTCCGCGTTTTTCCGCGTTAGCGCTAAGAAGCGTTTTTTAATGAAAAACACATCTCTCAGCTATATACACTCCCAAATTTCCCACAATGCCACAGAAACCAAAGAAAATATGTTAATGAGCATGTGTCGGTGCCATTTTGGTAGGAGAGAGAGAGAGGAGAGAGTGTTTCAGAGTCTGTTAAGTTTTTAGTATTTTTCTGAGAAATATGGATCCTGTCATGCAGAAGATCGATGAGGCAATCCTTCTGATTGTTTTGCGGAGGCAGCGGAGAATGAGACAGGAGGAGGAGAGAAGCAGCAGACGTCGATTTTGGGTGCATCCAATGGTATCCAATCGGTTTTCTACGGGGTACTTTGGCAATATTTATTCCCAACTGCGCTCATATCCAATAAAGTTCTTTAACTTTACAAGGATGTCAGTGCCGCTCTTTGATGACCTGTTGGAGAGGCTCAGGCCAAGGCTCACAAGGATGGACACTGTGATGCGTAGCTCTGTGTCACCGGAGGAACGGATGCTAGTGACACTCAGGTAAGTGAATACACATATGGGAGGAGGGGTTAGGGTTACGGTTAGGGGTTAGGGTTAGGGGTTAGGAGTTAGGGGTTAGGGTTAGGGGTTAGGGTTAGGAGTTAGGGGTTAGGGTTAGGGTTAGGGTTAGGGGTTAGGGTTCGGGGTTAGGAGTTAGGGGTTAGGGGTAGGGGTTAGGGGTAGGAGTTAGGGGTAGGGGTTAGGGTTAGGGGTTAGGAGTTAGGGTTAGGGGTTAGGGTTCGGGGTTAGGGTTAGGAGTTAGGGGTTAGGGTTAGGGGTTAGGGGTTAGGGGTAGGGGTTAGGGGTAGGGGTTAGGAGTTGGGGTTAGGGTTAGGGGTTAGGAGTTAGGGTTCGGGGTTAGGGTTAGGAGTTAGGGGTTAGGGTTAGGGGTTAGGGGTTAGGGTTAGGGGTTAGGGGTAGGGGTTAGGGTTAGGGGTTAGGGTTAGGGTTAGGGGTTAGGAGTTAGGGGTTGGAGTTAGGGGTTAGGGTTAGGGGTTAGGGGTTAGGGTTAGGGGTTAGGGTTAGGATTAGGGTTAGGGTTAGGATTAGGGTTAGGGGTTAGGGGTTAGGGTTCGGGGTTAGGAGTTAGGGGTTAGGGGTTAGGGGTTAGGGTTAGGGGTAGGGGTTAGGGTTAGGAGTTAGGGTTAGGGGTTAGGAGTTAGGGGTTAGGGTTCGGGGTTAGGAGTAAGGGGTTAGGGTTAGGGTTAGGGGTTAGGGTTAGGAGTTAGGGTTAGGGGTTAGGATTAGGGTTAGGAGTTAGGGTTAGGGGTTAGGATTAGGGTTAGGAGTTAGGGTTAGGGGTTAGGATTAGGGTTAGGGTTAGGGGTTAGGAGTTAGGGTTCGGGGTTAGGGTTCAGGGTTAGGGGTTAGGGTTAGGGGTTAGGGTTCGGGGTTAGGGTTAGGGGTTAGGGGTTAGGGTTAGGGGTAGGGGTTAGGGTTAGGAGTTAGGGTTAGGGGTTAGGGTTAGGAGTTAGGGTTTAGGGTTAGGGGTTAGGGGTTAGGGTTAGGAGTTAGGGTTAGGGGTTAGGATTAGGGTTAGGAGTTAGGGTTAGGGGTTAGGATTAGGGTTAGGGTTAGGGGTTAGGGTTCGGGGTTAGGAGTTAGGGGTTAGGGTTAGTGGTTAGGGTTAGGGGTTAGGATTAGGGGTTAGGAGTTAGCGTTAGGGATTAGGGTTAGGGGTTAGGGGTTAGGGTTAGGAGATAGGGTTAGGACTTATGTTTATGCTTTTCTCTTTCAATAACTAAATTTATTATGTTATCTTAGGTTCCTTGCCATGGGACAAAGTTATGCTTCCTTGCATCACTACTTCCTCCTTGGCCTCTCAACGGTCTCAAAAATAATAAAGGAAACATGTGTGGCAATATGGGAGGAATTGCATAACGTTGTAATGCCAGAACCAACCGAAGACATCTGGGAATCAGTTGTGGACACTTTTTGGGAAAAAACTCAGTTCCCAAATTGTATAGGAGCCCTTGATGGGAAACACATCAGGGTGAAGAAGCCTCCCCACTCTGGATCGTCATATTTTAATTATAAAAAGTATTTTTCCGTGGTCCTCCTGGCATTGTCCGATGCACACCTCAAATTTCTGTTTGTTGATGTGGGAGCATATGGAAGCCAAGGTGATGCCCGCATATTCTGCGAGTCGGCCTTCGGACGTCGTCTACATGAGGGACGACTCAATATTCCTGAAAGCAGGCCTCTACCCTGCACTGAAGAACCCAGCTTGCCATTAGTCATGGTGGCAGATGAGGCCTTTGGACTGGCTGAAAATCTAATGAGGCCATACAGTGGCACTGGTCTCAGCCGACAACAAAAAATTTACAATTATCGGCTCAGCCGTGCACGCCGTGTTGTTGAATGTGCATTTGGGGTGTGCACGGCCAAATGGCGAGTTTTGCTGACAAGTATGCAATTGGATGTTGACAACGCCATTAATGTCGTCCTGGCATGCTGCGTTCTGCACAATTTTCTGCGGGACAGTGACAGAAATAATGTTGAACAGGAGCCCATTAGACAACTTCAGAGGGTTCAATTTATGGACTTGCGTTCAACTGCACGTGTCATGAGCATTCGAAACCAATTTGCAGAATTTTTTGAATCCCCTGATGGAGAGGTATCATGGCAGAATGATTATATCTAAAAAATATTTGCAATACATCTACCTTTGCTTTCTTGTGTTTTTTGAAATAAAGCATTTCAAAATTGAAGTTTGTTATTTTTTGGTCCATTTATCAACGATTGTTCTACAAGTCAATTTGACTCTGCCTTCGGGGTAAGCCTAGGCTAAGCCCAAAAAAGAGCAAGCTTACGCTTGTCCGAAGGCAGAGTACAATAGAGTCCTTTGCACTCTGCCTTCAGGGCAAGCAGAGTGCAAAGGAGTGCTGTTGTGCATCATATAATAGACAAATTGAACACATTTATTTTCAATCAAAAAAAAAAAATTAAATAAAGGATTGGGATCACAACTGGTATTTCAAGAAAAAAAAGAATTTATTTTGGGATCACAACTGGTGATAGGTGGTGGTGGATGCTTGATTGGGGATTGGGGATGGGGTAATGGTTGGGCCTGGCGATCACTCCCAAAATCCTGCTGGTAGCGGGGTAGAGGGTATGAGGGCTGAAAATGGGAGGTGGAAGGTGGAAATTCACCATACGAGTGCAGGTTATGGTATGAGGTCTGGGACGGCATAGGTGGTGGTTGGCGTTGAGGAGGGGGCTGATAGTGAGAGGGGGGTGCTAGCACTGCTGAGGTCCCAGGGGCCATTGGGGGATCATGAGAAACATTATATGGATCGCATGGAGGTGGCCCGCCACTTAATTTTGCATGACGGTATTGCATTGCAATAGCGTACATGCGATCCATACAAAGTTTCTCTTGGTCTCTCCCAATGTCCTCCAGGATGTGGTAAAGGCTGCGGCAGAAGCAGGCGCGTGGATTGTTGGTGTCTAAAAAGGCATCCATACTGCGCCTCTCCTGCCGCACTTCCTGCAGCAGTGCTAGCACTCTGTCATCAGCCTCCGGATTATAGCCGCCCCTCGCCTGACGTCCACGCCCACGGCCACGAACACCGCCACGACCGCGCTGATCTCCACCTTGATGACTGGCAGGAGACGGTGTTTCCACAGCCCTCGATTCCTGCAAAAGAACAAAAATGTTTACATTGACATGTACATGGACAGACAGACAATGAGATAGACAGGCAGACCGAAGCAGTTACCTCATCTGTGCCCTCAACACCTCACTCGCTGATTGGTTGTGGAGATCCAGTGCTGGTCATAGGACTGCTTGGTCTCTGAACCTCTGTATCTTCCTCATCGACCTCTCAGAGTCTAAAGTTAGAAGTTGTTCTGCAGACAATACAAATTGTATAAACGTAACTACTTTAAGTAATAAATATCCCACAAAAAATAAATAAATATAAAATTTTCTTTTTGGTTTAGGCCGATATGTATATACAGATTTCAGTTAATAAAGTTTTTTTTGCCAAAAGTTATAGCGTCTATGAAACAGGGGAGAGTTTTATGGCATTTTTCTTACAAATTTTTTTTTTATTAGTAATGGGGGAGATCAGCGATTTTTAGCATGACTGCGACAATACGGCCGACACATTGGACAATTTGGACACATTTTTGGCAAAATTGTCATTTTTACAGCGATCAGTGCAATTAAAATTGCAATGATTGCAAATTTTTTTTGTAATGGGGGAGATCAGCGATTTTTAGCATGACTGCGACAATACGGCTGACACATTGGACAATTTGGACACATTTTTGGCAAAATTGTCATTTTTACAGCGATCAGTGCGATTAAAATTGCAATGATTGCAAATTTTTTTTTGTAATGGGGGAGATCAGCGATTTTTAGCATGACTGCGACAATACGGCCGACACATTGGACAATTTGGACACATTTTTGGCAAAATTGTCATTTTTACAGCGATCAGTGCGATTAAAATTGCAATGACATACTGTAAAAATTACACTGGCATTGACCTCTTCCTCTCCCTGAGACGATCGCCGGTGTGCCCGCGGACATTGAGTCCGCAGGACCCGCGGTCGGACTCATGGACCTCAAAATGGGAAAGCGCGCCGCCAAGGCGGCAACTTAATAGGGACGTACAGGTACGCCCATTTGTGCAGCCGTGCCATTCTGCCGACGTATATGTACATGTGGCGTTCGGAAAGTGGTTACAATAGCCATGGAACATACTGCCTGAAAAGCAATGTACATAGGCAAATATATGAAAAAAACTTACGGTCTGGTATGGCTCTGCATATTTTGCCTTAGGAATTGCAGATTGCTGTGGTACACATGTTTTTTTTTGGTTGGCGCTGGTGCTCCACTACGTGCCGCCTTGTCTTTGTCCGTGAGGTCCCTCCTGACACGGTCACGTAGGGACTTCCAGCGGCGCTGCATAATTTTGCCTAAAATAACATGGAAAACAAAGGGTTAAATATGCAATCTTCATTTACATTACACACAAACAGATCATGCATTCAAGGAAAATAGACTTACTTATTTCCTTTCTTTCCGCATTTCTCATTTGTTCCCAGCCAGGGGTAATGGCAGAACTGATATCCTCCCAGGCTTTCACCTTCCGTATGTGGTCCCCATGAAGTGGATGTGCCACATCCCACAGTTTTGGATGGGCCTGTACCGCACTTATTAGCTCCACTTGGGAAACTGCAGTAGCCATCTTCAAGCCAATATAACCACAGTCACACGGCTGTGCAAAGGACTCTTGGGTAATCTAATGTCCAGACAGGAACTTCCTGTTTTTACAGAGATTACAGCGTCCAATCATCTATTTTTAACCAAAAAACGCCGGAGCTAAAAAACGCGGAAAAACGCCGCGGTCGCGTTTTTGCGCGTTTTTCCGCTTTTCGCGTTTTTACAGCTCTAACGCCGCGCCTCGGAACGCACTGGTCCTGGGTTTTTTTTACAGCTTAAAAACGCCTAGGCCATTTGCAGCTCAAAAACGTCTAGGTGGGCATGAATCCATAGACTAACATAGACAGGCGTTTTTAAGCTGTAAAAAACGCTCAAAAACGCGGCTGTAAAAACGTCCATGTGCATTAGGACTTAGAAACACACACGAGGGAACACATTTAACCCCTTGATCGCCCCCTAGTGTTAACCCCTTCCTTGGCAGTGACATTTACACAGTGATCAGTGCATTTTTTAGTCAGTGGTCCCAAAAAATGTGCTAAGTGTCCGATCTTGTCACCGCAATGTCACAGTCCCTCTAAAAATCGCAGATCGCCACCATTACTAGTAAAAAAAATAATAATAAAAATGGCATAAATCTATTCCCTATTTCGTAGACACTATAACTTTTGCGCAAACAAATCAACATACGCTTATTGCTTTTTTTTAACCAAAAATATGTAGAAGAATTGGCCTAAACTGATGAAGAAATTTATTTTTTTACATTTTTTGGGATATTTATTATAGCAAAAAAATGTAAAATATTGGGGTTTTTTTCAAAATTCTTCCTTTTTTGTTTATAACGCAAAAAATAAAAATACCACCAAATACCACTAAAAGAAAGTTCTATTTGTGGGGGAAAAAAAGGATGTAATTTTTGTTTGGGTACAGCTTCGCACGACCACGCAATTGTCAGTTAAAATGACGCAGTGCCGTATCGAAAAAAATTGCCCGGTCATTAGGGGGGAAAATCTTCTGGGGCTGAAGTGGTTAAGGTGCGAATATGCTAGCTCCAACATGTACAGCGACAGAAACACAATTTCCCCGCGTTTCAGCATGCGTACCACCGCAGCAAAAACCGGAACCAACCGTACCAGAAATGACGTCAGCATAGGCGAGCGCGCAGCCTCAATGCATTTTGTGATCAACATGTCATCAGGAAGCTTGCTCTCCACCATTTTACTGTAGCCTTATATACCCTGCTGGGCTAGGCAAGGCAATCTAATTGGTAAGCAATCATCAGTCGTCTTAAAGCGGAGTTCCACCCAAAAGTGGAACTTCCGCTCATTTGTCTCCCCCCCCTCTGGTGCCACCTTTTGCACCTTTCAGGGGAGGGGGGAGCGGATACCTGTTTTTGATAGGTATCCCATTCCTGCTTCCAGAAGCCGCGGCTGTTGACGTCACCGCTCGGCTCCCTCCTCCTCCCTCCTTCCCCTGCCACTGGGCCAGTAGGAGAGAGGAGCGGAGTATGGCGCATGCGCAGTAGGATTCCCGGCATGAAGCTGTAAGGCTACACTGCTGTAAAGGAAATTTGTAAGTTCTGTATATAATTGTATTCTATTTTATATGTATTGCATACTGCCCTTACTGTGCACACAGCACTAATAATGTTTTCAGTACATGTTTGCATTCTTTTGAGTCTTGATTAGAATTAGCCTGCCTATGTTACGCCCCTTGTTACCATAAAAGTACAATTGTAATGTTAATGTGATACCAACGCAATCATGTATATAAAAACCTTCAATTGCGTCATAATAAAGCAGAACAGTTATTTGGAAAGATGTGGAGTGTATCTTTTGTGTCTGTTCCCTACTGCAGTAGTTATTCATTTGGAACCACTAATCAATATGAGGATAGGAGTTGCCTATCTATAAAATTCCATGTCAGGTGGCGAGCTTTGCCTAGGAGGGGATTTATAGGTGACCCTAAGAATCTGAAACGAGGAGCTTGAAACGACGGGAATTTGATAAATTAGCAGGCTGAGGTAAGCCTTTTGCTTACATTTGAGTTATCAGACTTCCTTGATCGGTATGGCATTTTCAGGACAAAGGGTACCTATTTTACGCCCCTTAATTGAACTGTATTGATTGGTGGTTATATGTTATGTTGTCACTGTCTACTGTCCATCAGAGCATTATAGATAAGAAAGGGAAGAATAGTGCTGTTCACAGGTATATGTAGTACATCTGCTAGATAAAGTAGTTTAGAGGCAAGAGGGTATAGGCACACATAGAGAAGACTGGCCAGTCATAAGTAAGGGGATTAAGGGTAAGAGACCCTCAAAAATGCCCAGCGCAAGACGAGCGCTATAAAATATATGAACTGAAGGTGCGATTCCGCCTATACTGAGCCCCAACATAAATGGTTAGAGTGGACAGGGATCCACAATGGGTAACTGGGTTACCAAAGTCCACAGGGACAAAGAATCATGCACAGTAAACAGCTAGAGAAACAGCTATCTATGTGAGAAGGATGAATCAAGGGTGACAATTAACACTAGACAGAAAGGGACATTTTCATGTTAAGTTGTGGGATGAATTTGGGGTCAGGCACTACAACTAGTAAAGTCAAAACAGAATACTTTATATGTTGTCAGAGAGAGAAGATGAGATGAGCACTATGGCTGCCCGCCTGATCATAGAATCATAGAAGCTAGAGTAGGTGAAGTATGGGATTACAATACATGGGATGCAAAGGATATCAGAACAAAATAAGGAAAGCAGAATTTAAGCAGGGAAATATTAAAGCGTTAAAAGAAAGTGAGAGAATGATATGCATGTGTTGTGTACAAATAGGAAAAAAATAAGCGATTTTAGAGAGATATTTGTGTATGTGTGTGAATGCTGGAACCCTTAGTTCTATCTCTTGTGTGTGTCATGTATGTAGATATGACCCCCTCCTTTGCGCTCTCATGAAAGAATATAGCTGGGATGAGAGATCAGTGATAAGCTGGAAGGACACATGCCAATTTCATTTTTTTTAGACAAAACATTAATAACAAAATGTGCCAGGTTAATTAATCTAATGATAAACAACGTGATCACAATTATTTTGAATCTGTTTTCCAAACATGGTAAAATTGGGGTTACATTTAACCGTGTATTACACAAATTGAATATCCTTTGATAGTGGAAACAGTGCATTTAAAAATGGACTCTAAGTAAAATGTCCACCTTTTGGAAATATGTCCGTGGATATATATTAGAATTAGGATGTGATATTGATATTATCACTTGAGTATTTATTTCTGATATGTGTTTAACAATATTATTGATAAATATAGATATATTGTAATTGGTTTAGACAACTTTTGGTTGGAAATGAAATCCAGGTTATTGGGGAAATTTGTAAAATGGGATTAGTTGAGATTAACTTCTTCAGATCTGTGCTATAGCCGAATGACAGCTACAGTGTGGACCTACTAGTCTATGCGACTCCACTGATCACAGATCGGAGTAAGGGGTCGATCCCGACCCCTTACCATGTGATCAGCTGTCAGCCAATGACAGCTGATCATGTGATGTAAACAGAGCCGGTAATCGACTATTTTTTCTCCTCGCGTGATCTCCTCCTGATAGCGTGAGGAGAAAAAAAAAAGCTGATCATCAGCGGCTCTCAGAGGGACATCGGTACCGATCAAGGAGAGCTCCGGCCAGCTCATCTGTGCCCATCTGTGCCACCTGCCAGTGCACAACAGTGCTGCCTACCAGTGCCCACAAGCACTACCTACCAGTGCCCCCCATCAGTGCCCACAGTGCCACCCATCAGTGTCCACAGTGTCACCAATCAGTGACTCATCAACAGTGCTGCTCATCAGTGTCATCTACCAGTGCCCATCAGTGCCACCTATCAGTGATACCTATCAGTAACACCTATAAGTGCCCATCAGTGCCACCCATAAGGACCCATCAGTGCCATCTTATCAGTGGCCAGCAGTGCCGCCTTATCTGTGCCCATCAGTGCCACCTTATCTGTCTCCATCAGTGCCGCCTTATCTGTCCCCATCAGTGCCCACCAATGCAGCCCATCAGTGCCCACCAGTGCCGCCTCATTAGTGCATATCAATGAAGGAGAAAAATTACCTGTTTGCAAAATTTTATAACAAACTATGAAACATGATTTTTTTTTTTCAAAATTTTACATTGTTTTTGTTTTGTTTAGCAAAAAATAAAAACCCCAGCTGTGATTAAATACCACCAAAAGAAAGCTCTATTTGTGTGAAAAAAATGATAAAAATGTCATTAGGGTACAGTATGTATGACCGCGGAATTGTCATTCAAAGTGCATCAGTGCTGAAAGCTGAAAATTGGTCTGGGCAGGAGGGGGGTTTAAGTGCCCAGTAAGCAAGTGGTTAAGATGAGGTTGTTAATTGGAATACAGCTGCCATACTATTTAACAAAGCCAAGATGGATGGGATACCGTACATAAGAAGTTTTTCTACAAAGATGAAATCTAAAGGTCTGATGATAATATGATGTGCGGTCCATGATGTGAGAGCAATAATAAATAAAATTTAAATATAACAGACCCATCACATCAAGTCCACACACCCTGTTAGGATAGATACCACCTGCAGCCAATTGTATAGTTTTTGATGTGGCTGAGAGCTTTCTGTTCTGTCATATACAGATTGTTGGTCCTTTTGTTTTTATTCATTTTTATTTTTATTTTTGAAATCCGAAGCAGAATGTGCGGATTGTGAAATGATGTGCCCCTTTTCCTTGTAAGTGGTATAAGCAAAAGAATACTTTGGATTTATTGGACATCTCTGTATGACCGCAGGGTATTGTTATCATTTATTATGTTATGGCATCAGGAAAATAATGACAGATGGAAACTAAGGACTTGTGTTATCTAACTAAAACTAACAGAGCAAGCAATGAGAAATTATAATATTGCCAGGAAAAAGTTGTCTGTTCGAAACATGAAACTGGAGTTCTTACACAAACAGCATGATAGAAAACAAGCCATTGTAATATATATATGCAAGCTGGACCCAGTAATGAAGGGTTCACCTCGATATATCAGAGCTGTAGCTTTATGCAAAGGTGCTATTATGCCACGTACACACGACCGGTTTTGCCGACAGAACTCCAACGGAATTCCATGTCTGCCAGTCACTTTTTTCCCTGCGCTTGATAGATTGACCGTGTCATCAGTCACAAGCAGTTATGGTGTAAATGAGCATGGGATAGAGCCAGGGTTCTCCACAGTTATTTTTTTTATAACATACCACTTCTTGTTTTACCTGTTACCAAAGGTGTTACCAAAAGCTGAACATTCTTTCCAGGGATTACAAAAAGATATATCCAGATGCCCAAGTCAGGATCTTACAAGTATGCATTTTTCTGTTTTCTGGATGTCCAGTTTGTAAGTACAGAGTGCCAGAATCTACAGAGAGCAACAAAGGAAATAATTTGTATAGGAGAGTCCTTACTAGAGGTTTTGAGGTTTTATTTTTGCACTCCCTACTGTCTACAATTTAGAGGGAAAAAGTAGAGTAAAAAGCTAGAAAACTTTTTCCTGAATGTTTTCTTAGATTTTATCAAGCCCCTAAGGGGATGTTGGACGCTCTCCCTATGAGATTTTGTTTGGGAGTGTGTTGCTCACTTGCTTATATTTTGTCTCAGTAGCTGAAGTCCTCCATTTGGATCTTACAGAGAATGTTGCTGATCTTTTAGGCCGGGTTCACACTGGAACTGGCTGCGGATCGCACAGGAGCGCTGTGCGTCCCTGTTCCCCGTTTCAGGGATAAATCAGGGCCAAATCTATGCCTGAATCTCGGCCCTGAAAATGAGCCAAAGACACACAGCATTTCTGTGCAGTGTGTTCCGCAGCCTCAACGGAGATATGTAAACCGGCTCCTTAGAAAGTCCTTTGAAAAAGTGCTGATGTGCGGAACGTGTTGTCAAGGCAACCACCACAGCCCACAGGTCACCCAGGTCCATGAGGTGCTCCAATGACCAGCACCCCTAGAACCCCAGCAACGCTGACTGCCATCCACATCGACCCATCCAGCCCTGGTTTTCCATTTTCCTGAGGTCTATATCATTTTGGGACACTCCCACGCACCTGGGATTCACATCCATTGGGCTTTAGATGCTGTGAACGTATAGCGTTGTCCACACTGCAGCGACGTGGCTCTCTCCCTTCCGCCTGTCAGTACGCTAGTGGACTTGGAGTCCCACCCACGTGCAGCTTACAGTTTGGGTCTCTACCTTCCCGCTGTCAATCATCTTTGCTTTCTCCTCCAGCATGTCCAGCCCTTCCCCACACGCTGGTGAGTGTGTTCCACATTCGGCCGCAGTGCAGAAGGGGTATTGGCGCTCCCCCCATGCTGCAGGAGGTTTTTTGTAAACCCCAGTGCTGTCAGCTCCTTGTTGCTCAATGGATCTTCTGTGAAACTGTAAGCTGTTGATTTCTTTTTTACCTACCTCATATCCCTTCCTGTCTGACAACAGGATTGTTCTTTTACATGCATTACTGAATAAACTAGGACTAATCATGTTCCACTGTCTGCTGTGAGACTGTGTTTACTCCTCAACCCATTGATCGCTGGTCCGTTTGTTTTGTTGTACACTTATTCTGGATGTAATAAGTCTATAATAAAAATCATAAGAGACAGAACACCCCAAAAAAAAAACCACAAAGAAAAAAAAAACATGAGGATCCTTGTTATCAACAGTCCAATAATAGTAGTATGAAAGTCCATAATGCCAATCTGGTCATATTGTCCTTGCTTCAGGGACAGCCTTCCATGGTGATTCCAATTGGATACTTTATTAATGTGGACAAAGGTAGAGAAAGAAAAACACGAGTACTTTTAGGACATATGCATGCAAATGAATGCTCATTTTGTCATTCTGAGTATTAAGGACCTTTGATTAGAATTGTTATAGATAAATAGGGATGAGCCAAACACCCCCGTTTCGGTTTGCAGCAGAACATGCGAACAGGCAAAAAATGTGTTCGAACACACGAACACCGTTAAAGTCTATGGAACACGAACATAAAAAATACAAAAGTGCTCATTTTAAATGCTTATATGCAAGTTATTGTCATAAAAAGTGTTTGGGGACCTGGGTTCTGCCCCAGGGGACATGTATCAATGCAAAAAAAAAGTTTTAAAAATGGCCGTTTTTTTGGAAGCAGTGATTTTAATAATGCTTAAAGTGAAACAATAAAAGTGAAATATTCCTTTAAATTTCATACCTGGGGGGTGTCTATAGTATTCCTGTAAAGTGACGCATGTTTCCCGTGTTTAGAACAGTACCTGCACAAAATGACATTTCTAAAGGAAAAAAAGTAATTTAAAACTACTCGCGGCTATAATGAATTGTCGGTCCCGGCAATACTGATAAAAGAAAAAAATGGCATGGGATCCCCCCAGTCCATTACCAGTCCCTTTGGGTCTGGTATGAATATTAAGGGGAACCCCGAACCAAAATGTTTAAAAAAATTGCGTGGGGGTCCCCCCACTTCCATACCAGGCCCTTAAGGTCTGGTATGGATATTAAGGGGAACCCCGCACCAAAATTAAAAAAAAAATGGCATGGGGTCCCTTCCAAAATCCATACCAGAACCCCGCGCCAAAATTAAAATAATCCAAAAATCCAAATCAGACCCTTATCCCAGCATGCAACCTGGCAGACCGCAGGAAAAGAGGGGGGGCTCTCTCGCCCCCCCTCCTGAACCGTACCAGACCACATGCCCTCAACATGGGAAGGGTGCTTTGGGGTAGCCCCCCAAAGCACCTTGTCCCCATGTTGATGAGGACAAGGGCCTCATCCCCACAACCCTTGCCCGGTGGTTGTGGGGGTCTGTGGGTGGGGGGCTTATCAGAATCTGGAAGCCCCCTTTAATAAGGGGACCCCCAGATCCCGGCCTCCCCCTGTGTGAAATGGTTACGGAGTACAAATGTACCCTTACCATTTCACAAAAAAAGTGTCAAAATGGTAAAAATGACAAGACACGGCTTGGGACAAGTCGTTTGACGTAACCAGGTGGCCCCGCCCCCTCTGATGCCCCAGGAAAGACATAGGGAAGTCCCTGTGCGTCAGAGGGGGGCAAGGTCACCCGGGAAAGTCACAGTGTGGCCCCGCCCTCAGTTATAAAAGAACTTTCAAATCGAAGACGCGTTATACGGCGGAAGCCTCCCATGGAGGCGGGTCAGTCGAGTATTTTTTTTTCTTTTTCGGTCCGTCGATGGAGCAAGAGAAGAGGAATGGACTTCGTTGGACATTTTTATTTCTTTATTATTTAATAAAAGACTTGTTCCAAGCCGTGTCTTGTCACTTTTACCATTTTGACACTTTTTTTGTGAAATGGTAGGGGTATATTTGTACGCCATTACCATTTCACACGGGGGGAGGCTGGGATCTGGGGGTCCCCTTGTTAAAGGGGGCATCCAGATTTCGATAAGCCCCCTGCCTGCAGACCCCCACAACCACCGGGCAAGGGTTGTGGGGATGAGGCCCTTGTTCCCATCAACATGGGTACAAAGTGCTTTGGGGGCTACCCCAAAGCACCCTCCCCATGTTGAGGGCATGTGGCCTGGTATGGTTCAGGAGGGGGGGTGCTCTTTCGTCCCCCCCTTTTTCTGCAGCCTTCCAGGTTGCATGCTCGAATAAGGGTCTGGTATGTATTTTTGGGGGGACCCCCACGCAATTTTTTTTTTTTTTGGTTCGGGGTTCCCCTTAATATTCATACCAGACCCAAAGGGACTGGTAATGGACTGGGGGGATCCCATGCCGTTTGTAGTTTTAAAAGACTTTTTTTTTCATTTAGACATGTCATTTTGTGCAGGGACTGTATATATGTCCCCTGGGGCAGGATCCAGGTCCCCAAACACTTTTTATGACAATATCATGCATATAAGCCTTTAAAATTAGCACTTTTAAATTCTCCCATAGACTTTTAAAGGGTGTTCCATGGCTTTCAAATTTGCCGCGAACATCCCAAATTGTTGGTTATTCAGTGAACTTACCTTTGACTCGAACATTGGGCTCATCCCTATAGATAAACTGCGACATAATAATGAGACCCTTTCCCATTGACACGTTTAAAAATTTGAATGGTTATGCCCTTCAGCCAGGTTGTCTGGTTTCCATCCCCCATCGTTCTTCCTCTATTGTCATATGCCTGCAAGTAACTCTGTCCCGCCTTCTGCTGAATACCACTTTGTGCGTGTATGACCCTTCAAGTGTCCAGGGGGATCTTGTTGCCATTGCAACTCACCTCAAACTCCTTTTATGGAAACTGTGTTCAGTTATACCAACCCTGATGGGCTAACCTTGGCTGGTGCCAAACTTTTGTGCATATAGCTCCATCCTTGGCTACCGTGTGTAGCTACTGTATGAGTCCTGCCTTTAGCAGGCTATGGAAGAGGTCATAACTTTAAGAGGTCTCAGTGCAGATTAGGCAGTGTCAACTAAGCAGACAGAAATAACTTGATTTCAGAATATGGATAATTGTGATGTCACCAGTTACATGTGGCTTCAGGAACAATCAAACTTAATTACTCTTAAGTACAATTGTACTATACTCTCTGCTATTTGCCAATCACTATGAGTCTCACAAGTCCCAGTATATCTACAGTCAGGTCCATAAATATAGGGACATCGACACAATTCTTATCTTTTTGGCTCTATACACCACCACAATGGATTAGAAATGAAATGAACAAGATGTGCTTTAACTGCAGACTTTCAGCTTTAATTTGAGGGCATTTACATCCAAATCAGGTGAACGGTGTAGGAATTACAACAGTTTGTATATGTGCCTCCCACTTTTTAAGGGACCAAAAGTAATGGGACAATTGGCTGCCCAGCTGTTCCATGGTCAGGTGTGTGTTATTCCCTCATTATCCCATTTACAAGAAGCAGATAAAAGGTCCAGAGTTTATTTCAAGTGTGCTATTTGCATTTGGAATCTCTTGCTGTCAACTCTCAATATGAGATCCAAAGAGCTGTCACTATCAGTGAAGCAAGCCATCATTAGGCTGAAAAAACAAAACAAACCCATTAGAGAGATAGCAAAAACATTAGGTGTGGCCAAATCAACTGTTTGGAACATCCTTAAAAAGAATGAACGCAGCAGTGAGCTCAGCAACACCAAAAGACCCGGAAGACCACGGAAAACAACTGTGGTGGATGACCAAAGAATTCTTTCCCTGGTGAAGAAAACACCCTTCACAACAGTTGGCCAAGAACACTCTCCAGGAGGTAGGTGTATGTGTGTCAAAGTCAACAATCAAGAGAAGACTTCACCGGAGTGAATACAGAGGATTCACCACAAGATGTAAACCATTGGTGAGCCTCAAAAACAGGAAGGCCAGATTAGAGTTTGCCAAACAACATCTAAAAAAGCCTTCACAGTTCTGGAACAACATCCTATGAACAGATGAGACCAGAGTGATGGGAAGAGAAGAGTATGGAGAAGGAAAGGAACTGCTCCAAAGCATACCACCTCATCTGTGAAGCATGGTGATGGTAGTGTCATGGCGTGGGCATGTATGGCTGCCAATGGAACTGGTTCTCTTGTATTATTGATGATGTGACTGCTAACAAAAGCAGCAGGATGAATTCTGAAGTGTTTCGGGCAATATCATCTGCTCATATTCAGCAAAATGCTTCAGAACTCATTGGACGGCGCTTCACAGTGCAGATGGACAATGACCCGAAGCATACTGCGAAAGCAACCAATTGGTTTTTTAAGGGAAAGAAGTGGAATGTTATGCAATGGCCGAGTCAATCACCTGACCTGAATCCGATTGAGCATGCTTTTCACTTGCTGAAGACAAAACTGAAGGGAAAATGCCCCAAGAACAAGCAGGAATCGAAGACAGTTGCAGTAGAGGCCTGGCAGAGCATCACCAGGGATGAAACCCAGCGTCTGGTGATGTCTATGCATTCCAGACTTCGGGCTGTAATTGATCTGCAACCAAGTATTAAAAAGTGAAAGTTTGATGGATGATTGTTAATCTGTCCCATTACTTTTGGTCCCTTAAAAAGTGGGAGGCACATATACAAACTGTTGTAATTCCTACACCGTCCACCTGATTTGGATGTAAATACCCTCAAATTAAAGCTGAAAGTCTGCAGTTAAAGCACGTCTTGTTCATTTCATTTCAAATCCATTGTGGTGGTGTATAGAGCCAAAACAATTAGAATTGTGTCGATGTCCCAATATTTATGGACCTGACTGTATATGATATTCAAGCAATGCTCTTTGAACTTAGTTATGGCACAAAAAAGAAAACTGACCAACAAAAAAAAAATGACCAATGACCAAATATGATGACTGCCACATACATATTAGGACTTTAGAGAGGATTGTGTGTCACATATACAAAGAAAATTGTCACATGTCTGTTGCTAAACCCTGGTGTTACTGTTACTATTAGGGATGAGCTTTCTGTTCGAGTCGAACTTGAGGTCGACTCGAACTTTGACAGACAATAAAGGGGTTAATATGGCGTACTCAGAGTTAGGCTGTATACATACGAGTTAAAGATAAATGGTTATTAAAAATATGTAGAGTGTGACACAATAGGGGGGAGGGGGGAGGGGGAGAGAGGGAAGCTTGGTGGTAGTGTAGAGTGTTTTTAGTTCAAGCCCAAGCATAAATTAATGTGAGGATGATGAGGTGCTGAGAGCATATAGAAGGCTGCCAGTCCAGGATAAGCTAGAAGAGGCTCTGGAACAAAGACAAACAGAGAAAGGACGGTGCCCTCTAAGTGTAGAGGGTGTTATAAAACAATTTATTATAAGCGATTAAAAGCACTCGCATGTGAGCAGATAGATTCCAGCATTGTAACAGTAGTATTCAGTCATCTGCATGTTCCTGGGTAGAGATGTCATGGGCCGATGGAGGATGTCATCTATCATGGGTCCTGGGGCTCTCCGGAGGTGCCGTGGGTACTCTGCGCTTCCGGGTGGCTGGGACGCAGGTGGGGAACGCTCCGTGATGCATGCCGTGCTGGTGTCCACACTTCCGGGAACGGGGTCAGGCGGGCGGTGCTCACGTTCGGAGCATGCATGCTCCTTCATCAGGCTATGCTGGCAGCCATCTTAGTAATGGGAACTTATACCATAAGTAAGGGAAGGGGTAGGATCGTGATTAGGAGATGGGCAAACTGAGTAGAATGAAGCAGCGCGTGAGTAACCATGGAGATAGAGTAAACAATTAATCATGATTAAGAGATAGGCGGGACTTAGTGTGATGAAGCGGCGCGTGGGTAACCATGGAGATAGAGTAAACAAAGTACGAGAATGGTGTCTGTGTGGCAGGGGGGAGGGGGGGATTGTATCACTGCGGGACAGAAGGAAGTGAGAGGGGTGTACTAATGGGGCGTACATGTAATACTTGATATCTGAGGAAATGGAGGAGCAAGTACATGTAAATTAGCAGCTAAAGTGTAAACTGGAGAGTGGATGAGGATAATAGGTATAAATGTAATAGATAATATGTGGGCTTGGTAATGGGACAGGGTATGGAGACTAGGTGAAGGGATATTAATGGAAATCCAAAGGATGTAAAAACGTTACTAAAAAATTGAGTTAATTTATATATAGAAATGATAGATGAAGAAATGTAGAATTTAAAAGAAAAATTAATTAAAAATAAATTAAAAAAAATGAAAATAAAAAATAAATAATAAAAATAAATATAATTAAAAATAAAAATAAATATAAATTAAATTGGAAATGTAGTATTTATCCAGACCGAGGTGGGAATGGGGGGGACATACACGTACACAAATACAAGCCGATGCGCACGTACACAACGATGCTTATGCTTGGACTTGAACTAAAAACACTCTACACTACCACCAAGCTTCCCCTCCCTCCTATTGTATCACACTCTACATATTTTTAATAACCATTTATTTTTAACTCGTATGTATACAGCCTAACTCTGAGTGCGCCATATTAACCCCTTTATTGTCTGTCTTGTCCCGTTTAGAAGTACATTTATATGTGCAGCCTCAGACCGAAGCTAACAGTATTATATCTTTTTGTTTTTAGTATTACCGTTTATTTCTTTATACTATTATTACCATATTTTCACTAGTGTGATATACTAAGAACATCTTTGCCCCCTAACCATGGAAATTATAGAGAAGATCGAATCTGTTAGATATACAATACTTGATGATTTATATGCATATTTCCCAGAAGACTACTTTGTCTCTGCGGTATCTGTCCCCCGCCAGACCTACAGATACACGTGCGCCAAGTTTCGTAAAATTGAGGACACCATTAATAACATCAACCAACAATGGTGGGACAAGTTTTTCCTTGATCTATACCTACACCATAAAATCTCCCCTAGAGGCCTCAGAAATCAAAAAACGTGTTCATTTCCGAGTGCTGATTTAGCCGCAGAGTGGTCCACCATATCGGAGCTCTACACCCAGAAGTGGATGGAAATTATCACCATTGAGACATTCATTATAAAACACTACTCTCCAAATTGATAGACCTGATTAATGACTTTAAATCAGACATAAAATCAGGCACCAAAACCCCCGACACTGCGAACGTTCACGCAGAATGCAGTACCACAACCGACGACTCCCACAACTTAGGACTCGCAGAACTTGAGGCCCTACATCAGCTAGAAGATCTGTACACCAATGACCTTGTCGAATCTCTAACCCAACATTTACCTACATCCCCACCTATTCAGCATACCAATTTTAGACCAAAATCCATCTTCTATCCCACCTTCGCTAAAGGGCCATATGTTCAAACTTTTTACCAGGTGGTGTACGCTGATGTCCTACGGATGTGTCAACAATCCAATTCACACACATACACATTGTCCAATCTCACCCCCGCTGAATGCACAGCCCTCAAATCACTCACAGATAATAAACAATTGGTCATCAGGCCAGCAGACAAAGGAGGCGGCTTTGTAGTCCAAAATCATCCGGATTACATGCTAGAAACCACCAGACTCCTTTCAGCTACCACCACATACAAAAAACTTCCTAAAGATCCTCTATCCAACTTTATAATTGAAGCACATGATATTATAAATAGAGCAACTACAGATGGTATCCTTTTAGCACCAGAGGCCGCTTTCCTCAAACATGACTTTTACAAAAGACCGTACTTTAACCATCTACCTAAGGTGCACAAGGACCCTATCCATCCCCCTGGAAGACCCACAGTGGCCGCGATGGAAAGCATAACCAGTTACTTTTCCATTTATAGAGATCATTTTTTGCAAAGTATCGTCCAGAATTTACCGTCCTACATCAAAGATAGTATTCAACTTCTGAACACACTACAGCATTACTCTTGGGAACCCATGTACCGCTGGCTCTCGCTAGATGTTGTTTCCCTATATACATCCATCCCCCACAATATTGGACTTCAAGCCGTACAACACTACCTCACAACTTAACTCACGCCAAAACTGATTCTTACTCAAAATTTTAGAATTTTGCCTAACACACAACTACTTCAAAGCCAATGGGGAATTTTACCTTCAAACACAAGGAACAGCTATGGGGGCCAACTTTGCTACGCAAACCTTACTATGGGCCTTTGGGAGCTCCAACACGTACAATGTAAAAATCCATATGCTTCCCACATAGTCTATTATGGGCGCTACATAGACGATGTGGTCATTATTTGGGACGGCCCAGAAACCTCCATCTCACCTTTTGTCCAACCTTGCAATAACAACACCATGGGTTTATCCTTCACCTCAGTTACGGATGGCGAAAAACTAATTTTCTTAGATCTAGAACTGTTTCATCACGAGAACAAAATCTGTGCCCAGAACTATACCAAACCTACCTCAGGAAACTCATATCTGCACTGTTATGCCTCGTACACACGGTCGGATTTTCCGACGGAAAATGTGTGATAGGACCTTGTTGTCGGAAATTCCGACCGTGTGTAGGCTCCATCACACATTTTCCATCGGATTTTCCGACACACAAAGTTTGAGAGCAGGATAAAAAATTTTCCGACAACAAAATCCGTTGTCGGAAATTCCGATCGTGTGTACACAAATCCGACAGACAAAGTGCCATGCATGCTCAGAATAAATAAAGAGATGAAAGCTATTGGCCACTGCCCCGTTTATAGTCCCGACGTACGTGTTTTACGTCACTGCGTTTAGAACGATCGGATTTTCCGACAACTTTGCGTGACCGTGTGTATGCAAGACAAGTTTGAGCCAACATCCGTCAGAAAAAATTCTAGGATTTTGTTGTCAGAATGACCGAACAAAGTCCGACCGTGTGTACGGGGCATAACAGTTGTCACCACCCTCGATGGGTAAAAAACATCCCAAAAAGTCAGTTCTGCCATTTAAAGCACAATTGTACGTGTCTACAGGATTATGAAACTCACGCCCAAACACTAAAAGCTAAATTTATGGACCCAGACCATATTGTAGAAGATGCCTTCCAATACTATGTCCAGGACAACGCAGGAGACACCAGACATACCTTTACGGAGGATACCGTCCAACCTGTCAGATTCATCACACAATTTCACAATAAATATAAGAACATGGAAAAAATCTTCTCTAGGCACTGGCCCATTCTGCGCGAAGACCCGCACCTTAAGGTCAACATCAGCGAAAGACCATTAGTCACCTACAGATGGGCCAAGAATATAAAATCCCAAATAGCACCCAGTAAAATTAGACCTACTCGTCCTACAATTAGCGTTCTCCTAACCTTCTTCAACATCAAAGGCATGTACCAGTGTAAGAAGCCCCAATGCCTTACATGTGCTCACGTCAACCATAGGCAAAAAGACTTCCACCACAAAGGAAGGCAATTCGTAATTCCCGATTTATTTACCTGCGGTTCTGAATACGTTGTATATTGTATTACATTCCTTTATGTAGGCCGTACTATATGTACACTCTGCAAACGGTTTGGAGAGCATTGCAACCTTGTAGAGAAGGGATGTGACAAACACAGCGTACCTAGACACTTCAAAGAATGTCACAAGCAAAAATCCTCTGGACTACGTGTGTGGGTTATAGAGTCTATCCCACACACTTTCCCCACCGCCGAATGCTATAAGCGGCAGTGCGAATGTGAGAACTACTGGATCTACACACTAGACACTTTATCGTATGGAGGCCTAAATGAGGGCATCAAAATTAATATCCTGTTATGACCCCGGGCCCATCCCCACCCTCATTATCCTCATTGTCCTCCATACCACCTTCTACCTATTAATACTTTGTAATTATTATATTATATATTTTATCCGCACCGTTTACTAGTCTTACCGTCCCAGCCTCGCTGGTTCTGTACCATGCCTCTTACTTATTTGTATTCTTTTATTGATGTGGATGTTATTATTATTATTGCTGTTATTATTAATATTGTCATTTTTATTTTCATGTTGTTATTTTTTTACCACCTCAGCACATGTAACCTATCGCCTTGGTCATAGGATACAATTCAGTCTTCCTACAGTCCAAACAACCCCCCCATACATCCCCCTGTGTCGCCCCTCCCTCCGCTTCCTCCCCTTCCCCCCCCTCCCTAAACCTACCCTAAACCCCCCCTTTTATATAAACATTCACACGTGGTGTTTTCAGTATTTAGTGTTCACATGCGCGTATTCACATGCATGTGCTACATACGCATGTGCGTACCATGGTATGTATGGACATATGTGCGTGCATGCATGTTCGTTGTGTACATGCACATCGGCTTATATTTGTGTACGTGTATGTACATTACTGTGCGTACCCCCTCCCCACCTCCCATTCCCACCTCGGTCTGTATACATACTACATTTCCAATTTAATTTATATTTATTTTTATTTATATTTATTTTTATTATTTATTTTTTATATTTATTTTTATTTATTTTTTTTTTTTATTTTTTTTTTTTTCATTAATTTTTCTTTTAAATTCTACATTTCTTCATATATCATTTTTATATATGAATTAACTCCATTTTTTAGTAACCTTTTTTAGTAATCTTTTTACATCCTTTGGATTTCCATTAATATCCCTTCACCTAGTCTCCATACCCTGTCCCATTACCTAGCCCACATATTATCTTTTACATTTATACCTATTATCCTCATCCACTCTCCAGTTTACACTTTAGCTGCTAATTTACATGTACTTGCTCCTCCACGTCCTCAGATACCAAGTATTACATGTACGCCCCATTAGTACACCCCTCTCTCTTCCTTTTGTCCCGCAGGGATACAACCCCCCTCCCCCCTGCCACACAAACACTATTCCCGTACTTTGTTTACTCTATCTCCATGGTTACCCACGCGCCGCTTCATCACAATCAGTCCTGCCTATCTCCTAATCATGATTCATTGTTTACTCTATCTCCATGGTTACCCACGCACTGCTTCATTCTACTCAGTCTGCCCATCTCCTAATCACGATCCTACCCCTCCCTTTACTTATGGTATAAGTTCCCATTACTAAGATGGCTGCCAGCATAGCCTGATGAAGGAGCACGCATGCCCTGAATGCAAGCACCGCCCGCCTGAACCCGTTCCCGGTAGAGAGGACACCAGCACGGCGTGGAGCATCATGGTGCGTTCACCACCTGCGTCCCAGCCACCCGGAAGTGCAGAGTACACACAGCACCTCCGGAGAGCCCCAGGACACAGGACCCATGATAGATGAAATCCTCCATCGGCCCGTGACATCTCTACCCGGGTACATGCGGATGACTGAATACTACTGTTACAATGCTGGAATTTATCTGCTCATATGTGAGTGCTTTTAATGCCTTATAATAAATTGTTTTGTAACACACGCTGTACTTAGAGGGCGCCATCCTATCTCTGTTCGACTCGAACGTTCGACGAATGTCGAACATTATGGGGCATTCGCACCAAATTCGAGCTGCGCGTCACGCCCCATAATGCACTGCGTCATCGCAGTACATTGCTGGCTGATGATTGGCCAAGCATTCACTATGACCCGCATGCTTTGGCCAATCACAGCGCCGTCAGCAAAGAGAGCCATAAGTGGCCGAAGGCACGGTGCCTTTGGCCAATTATGGCTCAGGGGGTTAAGTCCACGCCCCACACTATATAAGGCCGCCTGCACGTCAGTCTTGTGTAGTGTGTTCTTGGCGGAGAGAGAGAGAGTATCATTTCATTTACTTTGAGCAGGTAGTTTATTCTGTTAGCTGCAGTGTATTTAGTATATATATATATATATATATACACATCCCGGCTTTATAATATATATATATATATGTGTGTGTGTGTGTGTGTGTATATATACACACACACACACACACTGTATCCAGTTTAGCTAGATCTCACTGCAGACCATTCCTGGTGTACTCTTTCTAATATACTTCAGGCAGGCAGGTGATTCAGTTAGCTGCAGTGTATTTAATATATATATATATATATATATATATATATATATATATATATATACAGTCAGTCTCGTATATATACAGTGGGGCAAAAAAATATTTAGTCAGCCACCAATTGTGCAAGTTCTCCCACTTAAAAAGATGAGAGAGGCCTGTAATTGTCATCATAGGTATACCTCAACTATGAGAGACAAAACGTGGAAACAAATCCAGACAATCACATTGTCTGATTTTTGAAAGAATTTATTTGCAAATTATGGTGGAAAATAAGTATTTGGTCACCTACAAACAAGCAAGATTTCTGGCTCTCACAGACCTGTATCTTCTTCTTTAAGAGGCTCCTCTGTCCTCCACTCATTACCTGTATTAATGGCACCTGTTTAAACTTGTTATCAGTATAAAAGACACCTGTCCACAACCTCAAACAGTTACACTCCAAACTCCACTATGGTGAAGACCAAAGAGCTGTCGAAGAACACCAGAAACACAATTGTAGACCTGCACCAGACTGGGAAGACTGAATCTGCAATAGGCAAGCAGCTTGGTGTGAAGAAATCAACTGTGGGAGCAATAATTAGAAAATGGAAGACATACAAGACCACTGATAATCTCCCTCCATCTGGGGCTCCACGCAAGATCTCACCCCGTGGGGTCAAAATGATCACAAGAACGGTGAGCAAAAATCCGGGGGGACCTAGTGAATGACCTGCAGAGAGCTGGGATCAACGTAACCATGGTAACCAAGGCTACCATCAGTAACACACTACCCCGCCAGGGACTCAGATCCTGCAGTGCCAGACGTGTCCCCCTGCTTAAGCCAGTACATGTCCGGGCCCATCTGAGGTTTGCTAGAGAGCATTTGGATGATCCAGAAGAGGATTGGGAGAATGTCATATGGTCAGATGAAACCAAAGTAGAACTGTTTGGTAGAAACACAACTCGTCATGTTTGGAGGAGAGAGAATGCTGAGTTGCAACCAAAGAACACCATACCTACTGTGAAGCATCGGGGTGGCAACATCATGCTTTGGGGCTGTTTCTCTGCAAAGGGAACAGGACGACTGATCCGTATACATGAAAGAATGAATGGGGCCATGTATTGTGAGATTTTGAGTGCAAACCCCCTCCCATCAGCAAGGGCATTGAAGATGAAATGTGGCTGGGTCTTTCAGCATGACAATGATCCCAAACACACCACCCGGGCAACGAAGGAGTGGCTTCATAAGAAGCATTTCAAGGTCCTGGAGTGGCCTAGCCAGTCTCCAGATCTCAACCCCATAGAAAACCTTTGGAGGGAGTTGAAAGTCCGTGTTGCCCAGCGACAGCCCCAAAACATCACCGCTCTAGAGGAGATCTAGAAAAGGTAAAGGTGTATTGCACTAACCATACACAAAAATGAAAAAGGGGGTGCAGCTGCTCGTGTAAGCCCAAAAATACCAAAGACCCAAATGTGTCATAAATTCAAACAAGCGCGCATCCACAGGTGATTTCTATAGGTATTAAAATTATTAAATATGAAAAAAAGTGTGATCAAAAAATTCACAGAAATGTATTATATCATGTGGGATATGTCAACACCCGTCTTATAACTTATGTGATAGAGCATATATAAAAAAATGTGTAACTTAATACATTGATATGACTCTAATATATTCCAAGTGTGGGGTGTGAAATTGAAACAATATTACTCTAAATTTATGAGCAATTATGTGAAAAAATGAAGCAATATGTGATACAATATAACTCTGAAATTAGTGTAATCAAATGTATCTATTAGCATCAACAAAACAAAAGTCTCATGGATAATGGTCCCATTATATAGTAGGAAAAAAACAGTCACAGATCTTCAACACTTGAAAAAAACGTATCAATGTTCTTCCTGCTTGAGCATACTGTATATATATATATATATATATATATATATATAAAAGGGCCGCTTACCGGATACGTTGGATCTCAAGTTATAGAGATCGTATACGCCTGAGGCATTAGCCTGCCGGCAGCGCTGGTTCTCACTCGCACTCCGATCAAAACGGAAACGTCTCTGTTCCCAGTCGAAGCCTGTTGAGGGGAAACGCGTCGAGTGGAGCAAGTGGCTGTGACGCCATCACGTTTTTTTACCTTTTTTCCTGTGCAGTCATCTGGTTCGATCCTGTGCTGTGGGAAGCTGGCCGTGTGCTAGTTTTTTTTTATCCACTACCTTTTCCTATACATTTGCCGTGTGGTTTGGATTTTTAAGTGTGCAGTTTACAGTTTGTTCAGTGTGTTTTGACAAAGTTGCTGTGATTAATTGCTGTGAATTGAGAAGTGACATTTTTTAATAAAACTTTTAGAAACATATCTGCACTATGAAGTCTCCCTCCCTTCTTATTTTACTGAGGGATTAACTCCAAGAAGGTCTGTGGAAAAAGAAAAAACCTTAATTGAAGGCAACATATTCCTTTCACCTGTGGATCCAACTTGCTGAGTTAAAGAAACATTCACTTTCTGGTCGGGGATCGGATGAGGATATCTCCTCCCTTGGATCGGAGTGCGAGTGAGAACCAGCATCAGGCGTATATGATCTCTATAATTTGAGATCCAACATATCCGGTAAGCGGCCCTTTTATATATATGCTCAAGCAGGAAGAACATCGATACTTTTTTTCAAGTGTTGAAGATCTGTGACTGTTTTTTTCCTACTATAAAATGGGACCATTATTCTAGAGGAGATCTGCATGGAGGAATGGGCCAACATACCAGCAACAGTGTGTGACAAACTTGTGAAGACTTACAGAAAACATTGGACCTCTGTCATTGCCAACAAAGGATATATAACAAAGTATTGAGATGAACTTTTGATATTGACAAAATACTTATTTTCCACCATAATTTGCAAATAAATTATTTAAAAAAATCAGACAATGTGATTGTCTGGATTTGTTTCCACATTTTGTCTCTCATAGTTGAGGTATACCTATGATGACAATAACAGGCCTCTCTCATCTTTTTAAGTGGGAGAACTTGCATAATTGGTGGCTGACTAAATACTTTTTTTGCCCACTGTATATATCCACTGTATCCAGTTTAGCTATATCTCACTGCAGTCCGTTCCTGGTGTACTCTTTCTAATATACTTTAGGCAGGCAGGTGATTCAGTTAGCTGCAGTGTATTTAGTATATATATACATCCTGGCTTTGTATATATATATATATATATATATATATATATATATATATATATATATATATATATACTGTATCCTGTGTAGCTAGATCTGACTGCAGGCCATTCCTGTACGTATACAAATACACTTTCAGGCAGGCAGGCCAGGCAGGTTATTCAGTGATCTGCAGTGCATAAAATATATATACAGTCTCCAACATATATATATCCACTACATTCCAGTCTAGCCAAGCCTATATCTGACTGCAGGCCATTGCTGGTGTACGTTTTCAAATACTCTTTCAGGCAGGCAGGTAGGCAAGTGATTCAGTGATTTACAGTGCATTAAATATATATACAGTCTCCAACATATATATATCCACTGCATTCCACTCTAGCCAAGCCTATACCTGACTATAGGCCATTCCTGGTGTACGTATTCAAAGACACTTTCAGGCAGGCCAGGCAGGAGATTCAGTGATCTGCAGTGCATAAAGATATATATACAGTCTCTTACATATGTATCCACTGCATTCTAGTCTAGCCAAGCCTATACCTGACTACAGGCCATTCCTGGTGTACGTATTCAAAGACACTTTCAGGCAGGCAGGCCAGGCAGGTGATTCAGTGATCTGCAGTGCATAAAGATATATATACAGTCTCCTACATATATATATATATCCACTGCATTCTAGTCTAGCCAAGCCTATACCTGACTACAGGCCATTTCTGGTGTACGTATTCAAAGACACTTTCAGGCAGGCAGGCCAGGCAGGTGATTCAGTGATCTGCAGTGCATCAAGATATATATACAGTCTCCTACATATATATCCACTGCATTCTAGTCTAGCCAAGCCTATACCTGACTACAGGCCATTCCTGGTGTACGTTTTCAATGACACTTTCAGGCAGGCAGGCCAGGCAGGTGATTCAGTGATCTGCAGTGCATCAAGATATATATACAGTCTCCTACATATATATCCACTGCGTTCTAGTCTAGCCAAGCCTATACTTGACTGCAGGCCATTCCTGGTGTAATTTTTCTAGTTAACTTCAGGCGGTGTTTTGCTAATCCAATTTTACAGCATGTCTGGAAGGCGACCAAGGAAAGGCAGATGCTCATAGGCCACTAAAAGAGGGCAAGCAGGCTCTGTGTCTACAGCCAACAGTGCTGGTCGTGGATGTGGTGCATCCTCAGCACGTGGCCGTGGGGCACGCTTGTCCTTTTTTTCGACAGCTGGCCGTGTTGAGCCACAACATGCAGAAGAGTTGGTAGAGTGGATCACAAAGCCATCCTCATCCTCCTCATCCTCTGTCACCCAAGCTAATGCAGCTGCCAAAGTGGCCTATTCCATTGGCTCAATGGCATCAGTCACTCCTTCCCTAGCTCCACCATCATGTCCTGAGGAGTTCCCCGAACTGTTCGACCACAGTGTCTGGTACATGCTGCAGGAGGATGCGCAGCATTTTGAAGGCTCCAATGATGGTACCCAGGTTGAGGATGAAGGCAGTAACGTGAGCCCAGAGAGAGGGGGTGCACAAGAAGGACAAGAAACTGGCATGCATGTTCCCCCAGCTGCAGCATACTGCCAGGTTTGCTCCAGTGGCGAGGAGGGAGGGGATGATGAGGTCACTGACTCTATGTGGGTGCCTGATAGAAGAGAGGAGGAGGAGGCACATCTCCAACGAGGCAGGATGCCCTCCAGGGGCCAGCTTAGGGACAGCCAACCGACTGCATCACACCGCAGAGCTCCGCATGTGCAGGGTGCTGCTGACTCCGCGCATTTTTTCAAAAGTTCTTTGGTGTGGGCCTTTTTTGAGAAGTGTGCAGCAGATCGCACGGTTGCTGTTTGCAGCATATGTCTGAATCGTATCAAGCATGGCCAAAACAGCAGCTGCTTGGGCACCACATGCTTGACCAGACATATGTCAAGCTCCCATGCAGTCCGTTGGCAACAGTACTTAAAAGACCCCCACCAAAGAACAAGGCGGACCTCTCCTTGCTCCTCATCAGCTGGGATCTCCAACCCCACTATACCCTTAAGTCCTCTCAGAGACCTGCACTGAGAGGAATGAAGGTGTAGAATTAGGTGTCCCAAGCACTTGTGGGCAATCTGCTAGCTGTACTCCTAAATCTGATTGTAGCAGGCAAATTTCCCTACCCCAGTTGCTAAACCGTCAAAAGAAATTCGGTCCCAGCCAGCGGCTGAATGCTAGTTTGGCTAAATTGTTAGCACTCCAGCTGCAGCCTTTTCAGCTGGTAGACTCTGCCCCTTTCGAGAATTTGTGGAATGTGCGGTACCTCAGTGGCAGGTTCCCAAACACCATTTTTTTCTCAGAAGGCCATTTCAGCTCTCTACCGGCATGTGGAAGGCAATGTCTTGGCCGCGTTGGACAGGGCGGTCAGCGGTAAGGTGCATATTACCGCTGACTCATGGTCCAGCAGGCATGGACAGGGATGTTACCTTTCTTTCACGGCACACTGGGTAACCCTGCTGGCAGCTGGGAAGGATGCAGGACAGGGTGCAGTAATGTTGGAGCTTGTTCCACCCTCACGCCTCCAAAATGCTGGTAGTGGTGATTCTGCCACACATCTCTCCTCCACCCCCTCCTCTCCTCTTCTTCTTCCTCTATGGCCTCTTCCTGTGCAGATTTGTCCTCAGAACCAGCAGTGCTCTGTAGGCTTTCTAGGGGCTATGCAAGCACTCAGGCAAAAACATGCCATGTGATGCTTGAGTTGGTCTGCTTAGGGGACAGGAGCCACACTGGAGCAGAGATTCTGGCAGCTCTGCAGGGGCAGGTTCAGAGGTGGTTGACGCCATGCCAGCTTCAGCCAGGAATGGTGGTTTGCGACAATGGCACCAATCTCCTCTCCGCCCTCCAACAGGGACACTTGACCCATGTTCCCTGTTTGGCTCATGTCCTTAATTTGGTGGTGCAGTGGTTCTTGTGCAGGTACCCGGGCTTACAGGGTCTCCTGAGGCAGGCCAGGAAAGTCTGTGGGCATTTCCGCCGGTCATATAATGCCAGTGCTCGGCTGGCTGACTTTCAAAAGGAATGCAACCTGCCCAAGAACCGCCTCATCTGTGACATGCCCACCAGGTGGAACTCAATGTTGGCAATGCTGCAGTGGCTGCATACACAGCAGAGGGCCATCAATGAGTACCTGTGCGAGTATGGCACCAGGACAGGGTCAGGGGAGCTTGGCTTTTTTTCGCCACGCCAGTGGCTAATGATCAAGGATGCATGCACTGTCCTGTCACCATTTGAGGAGGCCACCAGGATGGTGAGCAGTGACAGTGCATGTATCAGTGATACTGTCCCTCTTGTCTTCCTGTTGGAGCACACCCTGCATGGAATAATGGACAGGTCATTTGAGGCAGAACAGAGACCAGACAGTATTCCTGCAGGCCCGCCTATCACACAGGAAGAGGAGGAGGAGGAGGATTGTGTCAGCATGGAGAGGGAGCCTGGCACTCAGCATCAGCAGCAGCAGCCTTCAAGGGATCATTTTCAGTCCCCAGAAACCCATGGACTTGTACGTGGCTGGGAGAAGGTGGCTGTGGATCATGTCTTCCTTAGTGACCCGGAGGACTCCGGACCGAATGCCTCAGCAAACCTACGCTGCATGGCCTCCCTGTTCCTGCAAAGCCTGCGAAAGGACCCTCGGATTCGTGGTATCAAAGAGGGGGATTGGTACTGGCTGGCAACCCTTCTTGATCCACGTTACAAGGGTAAGGTTGCGGAACTTATCCAGCCTTCGCAGAGGGAGCAGAGGATGAAACATCTTCGGGAGGTCTTGCAGTAAGGTTTGTGCAATGCGTTTCCAGAGCCTGGGAGGTTGCAATTTCCTTATCCTCCGGGGCAACGTGTTGCTGAGGCTTCGGTCAGTCACAGTGGTGGAGAAAGTGGCCGTCTGACCAATGCGTTCAGACAATTTTTTAGTCTGCAGCCCCAAGGTCTGATCAGTTCCAGCAACCCTCGCCAGTGTCTGATTTACATGGTGTAGGAATACCTTGGGGCAAGATCAGACTTGGAGACCTTTCCACCGAAAATCCACTGGGTTACTGGGTCTTGAGGATGGATCACTGGCCAGAGCTTGCACAGTATGCAATTGAGCTATTGGCCTGTCCTTCATCCAGCGTTCTATCTGAACGCACATTCAGTGCTGCTGGAGGTTTTGCAACCGATCACAGAGTGCGCCTGTCCACAGACTTGCTTGATCGGCTCACTTTCATAAAAATAAATCAGTGTTGGATCACCAGCTACCAAGCACTTGATGCTGATGTAACCAATACTTTTTTTATGAATGTGAGATCCCTTGAAGACTATGCTGATGCTGAGTGACTATCCTGTTATGCTGAGTGACTATCCTATTCCTCCTCAATGTTCATGTTGATAGTTTCTAAGAACATTTTTGGTTCTGGGCACCACCACCAGTGCCTAAAGCAGTGCAGTGTTGTGGCACCAGTGCCTAAAGCCCAATTTTTCTGCCCCTGTTTAACAGGGGCATGTAATTACAATTTTTGCTGTAATATTTTGCAGCAGAGCTCATTCCTGGGCTCAACTAGAGTATCTGTGAGGGGTTGCAGTGTTGTGGCACTAGCACCAGCGCCTAAGGCTCAATTTTTCTGCCCCTGTTTAACAGGGGCACATAATTACAATTTTTGCTGTAATATTTTGCAGCAGGGCTCGTTCCTGCGCTCAACTAGCGTATCTGTGAGGGGTCGCAGTGTTGTGCACCACCACGGCCGCCTAAGGCCCAATTTTTCTGCCCCGTTTAACAGGGGAACGTAATTAAAATTTTTGACCTAATATTTCACAGCAGGGCTCGTTCCTGCGCCCACCAAGAGTAACTGTGAGAGCTTACAGTGTTGTGGCAACACCACCACCACCCAAGCCCCAAATTTTCTGCCTCTGTTTAACATGTAATTACAATTTTTGATATGAAATTTCACAGCAGGGCCCATTCCTGTGCCCAAAAATAGTATCTGTGGTGGCTTACAGTGTTGTGGCAACACCACCACCAAGGCCCAATTTTTCTGACCCTGTTCAACAGGGGCATGTAATTACAATTCTTGCTTTAATATTTCACAGCAGGGCCCATTCCAGCACCCACCAAGAGTAACTGTGAGGGCTTACAGTGTTCTGGTACCACCAACACCTAATGCTGTGTACATACGACCGGACTTTCCGGCAGAAAAGGTCTGACGGAATCATTCCGTCGGACATTCCGATCGTGAGTGGGCTTCATCTGACTTTTTCTTTCTAAAATTCTGACAGACCTAGCAATAGAACGTGTTTCAAATCTTTCCGACGGACTTAACTCCTATCGGGAAAACCGTTCGTCTGTATGCTAGTCCGACGGACCAAAAATGACGCAAGGGCAGTACCGTCGTACGTCATCGTGTTCTAAACAAACGGACTTTGGTGTGATCGTGTGTAGGCAAGTCCGTTTCAGCGGAACTCTATCGGAAAGACCGTCAGAGCCTACTCTATTGGAAAGTCTGGTTGTGTGTACGTGGCATAAGGCCTACATTTCTGCAGAGTATATAGGACAGGCTGTATAGTATATACAGGCGGTCCCCTACTTTCAAAAATCCGACTTACAAACGACTCCTACTTACAAACGAAGGGAGACAACAGGAAGTGAGAGGAAATCTACCCCTAGGAAGGGAAATTCTCTCCTGTAAGAATTAATATGGGAAAAAGGTGTCTCCACTGATGCTTTATTATCACCAATCCTTGTTTCCCTAAAAACCCCAAATTTTCAAAATCCAATTGTCATTGGGACAGAAAGTGAGGTGAAATCTTCTGAACAGGGGCACAGACAGCAAAACAAATGTTACAGGGGTGATGATAACCCTTCTCTATGTTATCCAAAAAGCTTAAAATTAGATTTTTTGGCTGGAGCTACACTTAAAAAATGTACCTGTTCCAAATTACAAACAGATTCAGCTTAAGAACAAAGCTACAGTCCCTGTCTTGTTTGGACCGCCTGTATACTGCTGTTCAGAGTATATAGGGCCTGGGGGCCCCACGCCTTTTCTTTTTTTAATTTGGGTGCGGGGTTCCCCTTAATATCCATACAAGACCCAAAGGGCCTGGTAATAAGCTGGGGGGTAACCCATGCTGTTTTTTTCTTAACAATATTCATCCATATTGCTGGGACCCGGCATTACATTTCAGCCGCAAGCAGTTTTAAATGACTTTTATTCCTTTACAAATGTCATTTTGTGCAGGGACTGTTCTAAACACAGGAAACGTGCCACTTTACAAGCATACTATAGACACCCCCCAGGTATGATATTTAAAGGAATATTTCACTTTTATTTTTTCACTTTAAGCTCCCGAAAAAATGGACGTTTTTAAAACTTTCTTTTGCATTGATACATGTCCCCTGGGGCAGGACCCGGGTCCCCAAACCCATTTTAGGACAATACCTTGCATATTAGCCTTTAAAATTCGGACTTTTGATTTCTCACGTTCGAGTCCCATAGACTTTAACGGTGTTCAAATGTTCACGCGAACTTTCTGTCCGTTTGCATGTTTTGGATGCGAACCAAACCGGGGGGTGTTCAGCTCATCCCTACTCCTTAGATTAAAGAACAAAACACAGCTTTCTTCTAGCAGATCTTGAATATCTGGGTAGGCCTATCTCTCACACAGACCTAGCAACCAGTAAGATGTCTGGATAAGCCTCTCTCACAGACTTAGCAGCCAACAGACACCTGGATAAGTCTCTCTCACAAACTTAGCAGCCAGAAATGTATTACCTTGATTGGATTGTAGAACAGCATCACAGTACCAGAACCTTTAAGCCGACCTGGCAGCACTGTGAGGATAGGTTAGATGTAGGTGCGTCCTCCAAGTAAGTCACCAGGCCCTTCTGAGAGACCAGCCTTCATCCTGGTTCTCTCCAGCAAGGGTCCTCCCCTGGATTTCCTCAGCTTGGCTCGGCTTCTTCCAAACAGGAAAGACAGCCTAAGGACCACCTCCAGACTAGTAGGCCCCAGACAGGCTTCTGAGCCTACTTGCACAGCTTGCAGCAGCATAGCCTCAGGCCTGGAGGGCAACGAGGTGAGGACTGAATAAAGCACATGGCATCTGTCCAATAAATACCCCTTCCCGGAATGCACAGTGGCAGGAATTTCCTACTGAGCTGTTCCTGGAAAAATAATATTCATTACAGATCAATTTAGTTGTTATTCTAACACTGTCCTGTGGTACCATTGACACCTACTGGCAACAGTGGGAAATGCACAACACAGTCAAATTTAGGACAGAATCAATAAACTATGTACAATCAATCTGAGCTGTTTACAGCTCAGCCAAAAACTAAATTTACAATATAGCCCCATTTTTGGGAACAGGGGGCTATATTTATAAGGCACAAAGTGTTTTACAATATGTGTTCAGCACTTTGCGTGTATCAAGTCTCCGAAGCAAGGGAAGCCCTGTTAATTTCAATGTATGGGGGAGAGTGAAAGTCATGTGACTGGCCTTTTTTCAATCACAAACCACTCTGTGGAGCACCACAAGCTCCACACCACAGCCTGCCTTTTATGAATATAAATAGTAAAGAGTAAACACTAAAAATAAACAAATGCAGCGCTATGTGATATATCATTTACTCAGGTTAAAAAATATATATAATTGCCGTGGGCAATGCACGAGTGAATGTTGGAGCAACTTGAATTCCCAAAAAAAGAATATAAATAATAATAAACACCAAAAATTCTTAATTTCAGCAAGTCCACAGTGGAAAAAAATATATATATAATGTCCCATAAAGTGACTCTGTGATGATGATCCAAATAATATTAACCGTGACTTCACACACGTGCTCCCCCTGTGTGACTGCGCTCACCTCCAATTGTGTGACTGCACAATTAAGTTTGGTCCACAACAGCAGCTGAACCACCTCTGGGCTCTAAGTAGCAGGATTTACAAGCTCCCCCAGGTGTAATCCAAAGATGGTATCCTCAATTTAAAATACAAAAGTATAGTGCATTATCTTTTAAATATAGAAATTTATTGTAGGTAAACATCAGGGTGCTCACACTTTATGGGTGCTTGCAGCGCACCAAGCTATAGAAAACATACAATGTTAAAATCCTCTCCAAATGGTTTGCAGGCTTGTGCGAATCAGCAGCTAGCTCAGAGAGCAAGTGACTGTCTCCACCACCATCCTGGGCCCTCCCCTACCCGTGACGACACAGGACAATCACGGGTCTTCCTTAGTAAACGCTATTGGTGTCCAGCGGAGAAAAGATAGTGGTATCCACTTTCTTTTACGAATGGGCCCCTCAGTGTAGTAAAACTTTTATTTTTATTCTTGTGCATGATTTATATTAGAAAAAAAATGAATTTTATATACCATTTATTTGTAATGACTCAAGTAAATCAAATTTTGCACAATAATGAGCTTCCTAATATATATATATATATATATATATATATATATATATATATATATATATATATATATATATATATATATATATATATATATAATTTTTTTTTTTTATCGATATCATCTTTACTTTATAGCATGATTTCTAATTATGTTCTGCAAGTTTTTTGATCCAGGCATGCCACCACACAGTTAATTTGGGTCAGTGGCATATTTAGGAAATGCAGCTGTGTTTTAGATTAACCCTTAACATGACAGGACAATAAATGAGCAGCATTGATGATGAGATCCCTATGAACCCCCTCCTGTAAGGATGTCCATAGTGTTAGGTTGAGAGTACTGCAATTCAAGTCTATAGTATCCCAGGGTGCACTGCTGATCCATCCCCCCAAGTCTGAGATCTGTTGTGCAGAGTATTACAGAAAGCTAATATAAGGGAATATTTAGCTACCTGTGCTAGTTTTTCCAATTTTATTGATCCTAAACTGTCAAATCAATCCAAACTGTCATTTGTGCCGCCCAGGTCAGATATTTAAACAGACTGACTGCTATGGGCAAAAAAAAGTTCCTGTTAGCAGAGTATGAAACAACTTTTCCTGAACAACTTATTTACTAATTTCTTAGTAAGCCAAACTAAGCAACAGCATAAGCCAAAGGCTTTTACATAACTGGAATCCCAATGACCATGTGACCTACTGCATACAAAGTGAATCTCTAGTTAAATTATTGTGTAACGATTTTTTCCCACTGTAACATACAGTTTCCTTTGCAAGCAAATGGCACTATGCTTTTTTTCAACAGTATGTTCCAGTTTTTCCATTACACAATCAACCACAACAGAAGGAAATGTACTTTCATAGTAATATATTACAACATTTTTGGACATTGTTAGACAGCAAAAAACAGGTGAAATTTACAAATGTATGCGTTAGGTTTTTTTTAAAATGTGAATTATTCCCATATTGCTTAAACCACAAGACACCATGATTAAAATTTGACTTTGCTGTGTTAGTATTACATGTAAAACTAAAAGGTAAATAACTCATTTTTATTACAGGAAAATGTGTCTAATTCTGAAACATGGGTTTTCTCAATAGCTAGCATCTGATAATATCACAAATTTGTCTAGAAAACTATTACAAATGGCACTGATAAGCACAGAAACTGCACATAAGACAGAAGGTATTTCATGTCTTAGACATAGCAGTGGCAAAACAACCTTAAAGTGGAGTTCCACCCCCCGCCCCCCCCCCCCCCCCCCCAAAAAAAAATATTAATGTGCTTAAAAAAAATAATAAAAAACATTTGGAGAAAAATTTTTTTTTTTACTCACCTCTAAATGCCTGTTGCTAGGGGGTCCCTCGTAGTGTGCCTCCTTCGGCGCCTGGGCTCCTGACGTCACTTCCCTCGGCGTAGGAAGGGAGATCGCCTCTCCCCCCTCCCTCTTGTCAATCATCTGGGACATGTGACCAGTCCCAGATCATTGCGCGGCCAGTGACGTGGCTCGCGGGGGATGAGCCCACAGTTAAAATGCCAGTGCCGCAGAGGGAGGGATGAGCGGGGCTTCGTCTCTCGCATTGCTGGACCCTGGGACAGGTAAGTGTCCAATTATTAAAAGTCAGCAGCTGCAGTAATTGTAGTTGTAGCTGCTGACTTTTAATTTATTTTTTTTAAGTGGGAACCCCGCTTTAATAGTAGAGATGAGCTGAACAACCCCCCTCCCCCCGTTCAGTTCGCAGCAGAACATGTGAACAAGCATAAAAATTTGTTCGAACACGCAAACACCGTTAAAGTCTCTATGGGACACGAACGTGAAAAATCAAAAGTGCTCATTTTGAAGGCTTATATGCAAGTTATTGCCATAAAATGTGTTAGGGGACCCGGGTCCTGCCCCAGGGGACATGTATCAATGCAAAAAAAACTTTTAAAAACGGCCGTTTTTCGAGAGCAGTGATTTTAATAATGCTTAAAGTGAAACAATAAAAATGTAATATTCCTTTAAATATCATGCCTGGGGGGTGTCCTTGGTATGCCTGTAAAGTAGCGCATCTTTCCCATGTTATTAACAGTGCCACAGCAAAATTACATTTCTAAAGGAAAAAATGTCATTCAAAACTGCTTGCGGCTGTAATGTATTGTTGGATCCCAGCAATATAGATAAAAATACCAAAAATACTAAAAATTGTAATTACATGCTCCTGTTAAACAGGGGCAGAAAAATTGGGCCTTGGGCAGTGGTGGTGCCACAACACTGTAAGCCCTCACCGATACTCTTGTTGGGCGCAGGAACGGGCCCTGCTGTGAAATATTATATCAAAAATTGTAATTACATGCCCCTGTTAAACAGGGGCAGAAAAATTGGGCCTTGGGCGGTGGTGGTGATGCCACAACACTGTAAGCCATCACAGATACTATTGTTGGGCACAGGAATGGGCCCTGCTGTGAAATTTCATATCAAAAATTGTAATTACATGTTAAACAGGAGCAGAAAAATTGGGCCTTTGGTGGTGGTGGTGCCAAAACACTGTAAGCCGTCACAGATACTCTTGTTGGGTATATGAACGTGCCCTGCGTTGAAATATTATATAAAAAATTGTAATTACATGCCCCTGTTTAACAGGGGCAGAAAAATTGGGCATTGGGTGGTGGTGCCAAAACACTGTAAGCCCTCACAGATCAACTTGTTGGGCACGGTGGGGGCGTGGCCAAGGCAGGCATGTGAGAGGACGCATCTCCCACAGCTCCCAGCAGCAATCCAGTAACCGATCCTCCCCCAGCCCACATACCGACTTTATTTTGCCCTATGCAGCACGGGCACGATCCTGAGACCCCAGGGGATCATCCGCCGGCTCTCTGCACCAGAGGAAAGTTCCGAAAAGGACAGACTGAGATGACGGGCCTGGAGATCCAAGATGGCGCCATGGCGCCCTCAGTGAAGCACACAACGCGCGGACAGGACAAGCTGAAAGACTCTGGGCCTAAAGCAAGTAAGACGCCAAAATTCCCTGGTAAAGATGCCCCTAGAGACATGATATACTATGCACAGAAAATGGCTGGGACATTGGGAACAGAACAGCCATCCAGTCAAGCTGGGACACATGCTATGCAGGAGGCCATGCAGGCAGATAACACTCAGGTGCTCTGGGGAGAGGAGGAGGGGGAGCAGTCAGCCCATACATCTGGGGAACCACAAAGCTCAGCGGACCCGGACATTATGCAGCCTACTTTAGCTGACATACTCAGAGCTGTGAACAACTGTACAGCTTCTGTTAACACTTTGAAGGAGCAGTTTGGGGGTCTGAGAGAAGATATGTCACTACTAAGGCAAGACATGCGGAAGATACGTGAACGGACCACGGCTGTGGAAAGCAGAGTCAGTGACATAGAAGATCAGTGTTATGACACAAGATACCAGAACAGCACTACAATTAGCCAGGGATGCATATGATCATGCAGAGGATTTGGAAAATCGCTTGAGGCGAAACAATGTTCGCATAGTGGGGTTGCCTGAGAAAGTGGAGGGCAGGGACTCCACCACTTATGTTGAAAACTGGCTAGTGGAACTCTTTGGAAAAAATGCATTTTCCCCAATGTTTGCAGTGGAACGTGCTCACAGAGTGCCTTCACGCCCTCCTCCACCAGGGGGCCCTCCAAGATCCATTCTTGCAAGAATTTTACATTACAAGGACAGAGAGGCAGTGCTGAGACAAGCTCGGGAAAAGGCAAATGTTCTCCATAATGGCGTCCGGGTATCCTTCTACCCGGACTTTTCGGCAGAAGTCCAGAGGCGCAGAGCTAAATTCACAGACGTGAAACGCAGATTGTGGCTTCTACAACTCCCATATGCTATGCTATTTCCGGCGAAAGGACGCTTCAGTCCGGTTGGATAGAAATGAGCAGGCATTGAAACGGCAAGCTCCACAGGAAGAAGATTGAAAGGACTAAACCGGCTGCTTGCAGAGTGCTGAGCTACTTTAAAATGTCCTTCTATACCATTTTCTAGATGGGCAACCAGAGCATACCTTTTTCCTTCTTTTCAATGTTGAAAGATGTTCCTTGGCTGGGGGACAGAATATTATTAAGCAGTGTAATGAGAGCGAATTGGAACAAAAGTTGAATTGCGAATGACCATTTTCATTGAAAAAGAGCGATGGAATATCGCATATGTTGTTAAAGTTGCCATGTTGGCAGAAAGTGCAGTTTATAGCACAAGAAAGTTTCCTTTTACCCCCCACTGTTGCGGGGAAGAATTTACCAATGAGAGTCACAAGCAGAACGGATAATATCTCAAAAGGGCACGAGTTCATCAACCTCACGGCAAACGGCAAATCCAGAGGAACCTTGCTACAGAAGTGGATCCACCATCTTGCACAGGTGCGCATAAATTACCGGTCAACATTACTTGCCTACCAGCAGACATGACGGACATCCCGTTAGGATCTTGGAATGTTAGGGGACTCCACTCCCCACTGAAACGTACTATGATTCGTATGTGTTTGAAGAAGTACATCCCTGGAATTCTTTGCTACCAAGAGACCCACTTGACTGCGGACACTGTGAGCTTCCTAGGTTACTCCTGGGTGGGAAAGGCCTATCATTCTACGCACACTTCCTATTCTAGGGGGGTGAGCGTGCTGATTCACGGTAACCTGGACTATGAAGAATTTGCAAATGAAATTGATAGTGAAGGTCGATATGTTTTTCTCCATTGCAGATTGGGTACATTGACTTGTGTGCTGGCGGTGGTATATATTCCCCCCCTTCACGGCGGCGGTGCTTAGGTCTCTGCTAACATTTATGGGTGGCAGGCCTGATGCACCGCTGTTGGTAACGGGGGACTTTAACTGCTGTTTAAATCCAGTTGAAGATAGACACCCGGGACCCGGAGCCTCTGCCCTCTCCAGGGATACCCCCCTGGCGCGGTTGTTGCAAGAGGTGGGCTGGGTGGATGTCTGGAGACACAGGAACCCAGGAGTTAGACAATTCACATGTTTTTCTAAAACCCATGGCTGTTTGTCTAGAATTGACCTGGGGGTGTGCAGCTTAAACATGCTCCCATTTGTTTCTGATATGATACATAGGCCTCGCAGTGTATCTGACCACTCTCCAGTGGTTATACGGCTTATAATTGCCCCAATAGTTACACTACCTAAAGCCCCCTGGAAATTCAACGCTTTCTGGTTGAAACTATTCCGCTCACATGAGGGGATAGTAGGGAGCATGTGTGAGTTTTTCCGCACCCAGGATCCAAATGACTCGATGGTTGGGCAGTGGGATGCCTTTAAGGCATATTTGAGGGGTGTATTAATCGCTGAAATGAATAAGGTCAAACAAGACTCATCTGCTCTTAAAAATGAACTTGAAGCTAGAGTACAAGAGATGGAACAATTATATGTCGCGGATCCTTCTGATTCGACCAAGGAGGCATGGCAGGCAGCTCTGTCTGCATTTTGTCAACTGCTATCCTCGTCGGCCGACAAGAAGAGATTCTTTGCAAAACAAGCTTTTTTTGAGGAGGGTGAGAAAACAGGCCGCATACTGGCGAGAATCGCAAATTCATACCAGAAGTCCCCAACCATAGGTGCTATTAGGACTAAGACGGGTAACATAGTTAATACGCCTGAGAAGGTGCTGCAGGAACTAACTACTTATTATGAAGACTTATATAGGCCGGGTACAGCTTACACACCTGAGGAGTTAGAACAATACTTAGGACAGATAGATTTCCCCAAATTAAGCACAGATCAGAGGGTGCTCTTGGAGAACCCCCTTACAGTGGAAGAACTACAGACTGCGGTTGGATCTTTTCCTAACTGCAAAGCGCCAGGGGAAGATGGAATTCCCATAGAGATATATAAACAATATCCTACTGAACTACTACCCCAATTGCTTAAGGTCTTTAATAGAGCCCGGGAGGAAGGACGCCTACCAGTATCAATGTCTAGGGCTAATATTGTTTTGCTACTTAAACCTGGTAAGGATCCAGTAGACCCGGGGGCATATCGCCCGATCTCTCTGTTACAGAGTGACGTGAAAATATTAGCTAAAGCTCTGGCCATTAGATTAAATGGAGTTATTACTTCAATTGTACATGGAGACCAAGCTGGCTTCATGCCCAATAAATCAACTGCGGTTAATTTGAGAAGGCTATTCCTTAATATGCAATCCAAAGCAGACAATATGGGTTCCAGGGCCTTGCTGTCTAAGGCATTTGATAGCATAGACTGGGATTATTTGTGGTCGGTCTTGCGGAATTTTGGATTTGGTCCACAATATGTCTCTTGGGTTAAACTCCTTTATAGTCAGCCTGAGGCTGCTGTGAGGGTGTCCGGCTTTCTGTCCCCGAGATTCGCGTTGAGGAGAGGTACGAGACAGGGATGTCCCCTGTCCCCTCTCCTCTTCGCGCTGGCTATTGAACCATTGGCGATCGGAATCAGGGCAAATCGGAGCATTACAGGCTTCTGCTATGGTGACATGCAGGAAAAAATTATGTTGTATGCCGATGACACCATGCTCCTACTTGGTGATACTGGCCCCTCCCTTCAGGAGGCCATGTTGACCATATCTAAATTTGGGAAGTTTTCTGGCCTTCTTATAAATTGGTCAAAGTCTGCCCTTCTTTTATTGGATGGAGATGAATCACAGGAGGTGTGCGCCACTTGCCCTATTCCAATTACTACTTCCTTCAAATATCTAGGGATTCAAATTACCTCCCAGCCCCGGGACTTTATACATTTAAATATATTTCCACTCCTACAACGCTTCCGAGACAAAATTAAGACCTGGAACTCTCTGTTAATGTCGGTAGCAGGTAGAGTAAATCTAATAAAAATTATTCTTATGCCCCAGTTACTTTATTTTCTGCATAACACCCCTATGATTATCCCCTTAAAAATATTTCATATAGTTAATGCCATTTTCCGAACTCTTATTTGGAAAAATGGTCCCGCCCGCATAAAATTAGAACACCTACAGAGACCCAAGGACTGTGGTGGACTGGCATTGCCCAACCCATGGTTGTATTACCTGGCCTCCCAATTACAGCACCTGATTGGTACATTTGTTCCGTCACAAAACTCATCCCACAGGCTAATGATTCATACAGTAGGTAAGGGACCAATTCATATGGCTTTAGAGGCTTTAGCCTTCACTAAACCACATAAAAAATACCCAACGTTCAGTCTGATTCAAAAAGTGTGGAATAAGTCCAAATATCTCCAGAATGCTGATGGATATACGGAATATAGTCCCATTTGGCACAATGAAACATATGGGGAACTAGCTAAATTACAATGCGGAGCTCGTTGGAAGCAGTTTGGAGTCACTCATATCAAGCATATATTTAGGGATGGAGTATTACGAACATTTGCTAATTTAAAGGAAACGTATAATCTGCCAGCCTCAATGTTATTCTACTATGTGCAGCTTAGACATGCAATACACACACAGAGCCGCTCTTCGGAGTGGCATTTGTCCCCAACCCCGGTATTTAACCTACTGAGGGATGCTGACTCATCTAAAGGATTTATTTCTCAATGCTATGCCATCCTGCTACAGTCCGTGATGAGACACCATCCCTTGAGGGTGAGAGAGAAATGGGAAACAGAGGTGGGACAACTAGACGGGGATCAGTGGGAGGAGATCTTTCAGGCAGTGAACCAATGTTCACTCAATGTGTCACAAAAACTCACCCACTTATATATACTATTGAGAACATATTACACTCCACATAGATTACATTTAATGAACAGGCAGGCGAATCCAACGTGTACTAGATGTAAACGTGAGCATGGAGACCTTATACATATGCTGTGGAGGTGTCCCAAGTTACACATGTATTGGGCAGGAGTGGTGCAAAACATTAACTCAATTTTTAATGTGAATCTTCCACAAGACCCTAGAGCGTGTCTCTTGGGGGCTTTGGAGGAATACGAATGGGAAGGACACAACAGAGAAGCTGTGCATAGAGTACTTTTTCAGGCCAGAAGGCTGATTATGACTCACTGGAAGTCCGATAGGCCCCCGACTATTAAAGAGTGGACGGATAATATTAACACAACTCTAAAAATGGAAAAGTTGATTTATCAACATAGAGGTAGCATGCCAAAATATGAAAAAATATGGGGTCCATGGTTGGATGTGCCGGGATTAGCACCTATGGAGTTGGTATATGACAGGTTGCTAGGAATCAATGCCGGGTGAGACATGGATAGAGGTTGACTGTGATTGGAACAAGGTCTTAGCCGTGTTATATCGATACTGTTGATTGTTTACTGGATTACGTATTGTATAAGAGAAGCTATGTAACTCTGCTTACAATGTTTGTAATGTTCTTCCTGCAAACTCAATAAAATCTTGTTGGATTAAAAAAAAAAAAAACTTGTTGGGCACAGGAACGGGCCCAGCGTTGAAATATTATATCAAAAATTGTAATTACATGCCTCTGTTAAACAGGGGCAGAAAAATTGGGCATTGGGTGGTGGTTGTGGTGCCAAAACACTGTAACCCCTCACAGATACTCTTGTTGGGCGCAGGAACAGGCCCTGCTGTGAAATATTAGATCAAAAATTTTAATTACAAGCCCCTGTTAAACAGGGGCAGAAAAATTGGGACTTGGGTGGTGGTGCCCTAAACCAAAAACATTGTTGGAAGCTAGCATCATCAAGATTGAGGAGGAATAGGATAGTCAGCATAGGCAGTCTTCAAGGGATCCCACATCCATAGCAAATTAAATCAGTTACATCAGCATCAGGTGCTTGATAGCTGCTGATCCAAGACTGATTCATTTTTATGAATGTGAGCCTATCAATAGAGTGTGTGGACAGGCGCATTCTTTGATCTGTTACAAACCCTCCAGCAGCACTGAATGTGCGTTCAGAAAGAACGCTGGATGCAGGACAGGCCAGTAGCTCAATTGCATATTGAGCAAGTTCTGGCCAGTGGTCCAGCCCCAAGACCCAGTAACCCAGTGGATGCTCTGTTGGAAAGGTCTTCAAGTCTGCTCTTGCCCCTAGATATTCCTGCACCATGTAATGCAGATGCTGGCGATGGTTGCTTGAACCGATCAGACCTTGGCACTGAGGACTGAAAAATTTAAAGGCATTGGTCAGCCAGCCACCTTCTCCACCGCTCTTCCTCTGACTGAACGAAGCCTCAGCAACACGTTGTCTAGCACGAGGAAATTGTAACCTCCCAGGGTCTGGAAATGCATTGCACAAACCTCTCTTCAAGGCCTCCTGAAGATGTTTCATCCTCTGCTCCCTCAGCGAAGGCAGGATGAGTTCTGCAACCTTACCCTTGTAACATGGATCAAGAAGGGTTGCCAGCCAGTAATGATCCCTCTCCTTGATATCACAAATCCTAGGCTGCTTTTGCAGGCTTTGCAGAATCAGGGAGGTCATGCAGCGTAAGTTTGCAGAGGACTTCGATTCCTCTGGGTCACTAAGGATCACATGATCCGTAACTCCCAGCCACGTACAACTCCTTGGGTTTCCGAGGACTGAAAACCTTCCCTTGAAGACTGCCAATGAGTGTTATCCTCTACATCCATGCTGACACAATCCTCCTTGTCCTCCTCTTCTTCCTGTGTGTTTGGCGGGCTGGCTGGATAAAGGGGGCCTTGAGAGGTAAGGAGGTCCTCCTCTTCTTCCCGCTGTTCTGCATCAAGTGCCCCGTCCATGATTCCATGAAGTGTATGCTCCAACAGGAAGACTAGAGGGACAACGTCACTGATGCATGCATTGTCAGTGCTCACTATTCTTGTGGCCTCCTCAAATGGGGACAGGACAGTGCATGCATCCTTAATCAGTAGCCACTGGCGTGGTGGCAAAAAGAAGCCAAGCTCCCTTGACCCTGTTCTGGTGCCATACTCGCACACAGGGGCGGACTGAAAACTCATGGGGCCCCAGGGCAATAGAAGATTATGGAGCCACACAGTATACACATGCACACATACATTATACATACACAGTATACATACAGACACACAATATACACACACAATATACAATCACAGAATACACATACAGACACACAGTACACACACACACACACACAGTACACACACACACACAGTATACATACACAGTATCGATATACAGTATACAATCACAGTACACACACACACACACAATACACATACACAGTATACACATACATATGCACACAGTATACACACACAGTAGACACATACATATACACACAATATACACACACAGTACACACATACATATACACACAGTATACACATACATATACACACACACAGTATACACACATACAGACACACGCACAGTATACACAGACATGCACACAGTATACACATACATATACACACAGTATACACACACACCAGCACTTTCCATCTAGAAATCATCCTTATGGAATACACTGCTGCTGCCCCATCTCCTCTTATGCTGGTATTTGTAGTGCCCCAGAATCTCACAGACACATTAGTTGGTAATGCAGGAGAGGAGGGGACTGTGCCTGTGTACTGGTAGGCAGGTAATGGGTAGGGAGATGTAGCAGAGATTGGGGGAGACATTGAGAAAGTCTTTCCTCCAGGAGAAGTGTGCTTACTACTCAGAAAAATTATCTAATAGCCTCAGAGACAGGAGGAGCCATGCTAGAGGAAACACATCCTCCCCCTGCTCACCAGGGTAAGCCACTGACAAGAATACATTTACCTGGGGCCAGTTAGCTTTCCTTTTATCAGGCAACAGTGTCCCCTCTTTCCTCTCCTCTCCTCCAGCAGTCGGCATCTCCTGTGCTACAGACAAATAAGCCGTGCTGGAGAAGGGGCATGTACAGCGTGTTTCTATTGGCTGAGAAGGTACTGGAGAGGCGGGGCAGCTATAATCTTGGGATTTTTAGACCAAAAGGATGTCGGTAAGGGACATTTCAGGGACAGAAAAAAAAACACAGATTTTTACATACTGTCCCTGGTTTTGCTGAGGCTGACAACCCTGATGGGCCAGTGGCTCTCGGGCAGTGCCCAAGAGCCCAAATGGTCAGTCTGCCCCTGCTCACATAGGTACTCATTGACGGCCCTCTGCTGTGTGCGTGCAGCCACTGCAGTATTGCCAACGTTGAGTTCCACCTGGTGGGCATGTCACAAATGAGGCGGTTGGTGGGCAGGTTGCATTCCCTTTGAATGTCACCCAACCGAGCACTGGCATTGTATGACCGGCAGAAATGACCACAGACTTTTCTGGCCTGCCTCAGGAGATCCTATAAGCCTGGGTACCTGCTCAAGAAGCGCTGCACCACCAAATTCAGTACGTGTGCCAAACATGGAACATGGGTCAAGTGTCCCTGTCGGAGGGCGGAGAGAAGGTTGGTGCCATTGTTGCTTACAACCATTCCTGGCTCAAGCTGGTGTGGTGTCAACCACCTCTGAGCCTGCCCCTACAGAGCTGACAGAATCTCTGCCCCAGTGTGGCTCCTGTCCCCTAGGCAGACCAGCTCAAGCACTGCATGGCATCTTTTAGCCTGACTGCTTGCATAGCCCCTTGAATGCTTACAGAGTACCACTGGTTCAGAGGACAAATCTGCAGCAGAGGCCATAGAGGAAGAAGAAATGGAGGGAGTGGAGGAGAGGGCTGTGGCAGAATCAACACTAGCATTTTGGAGGCGTGGTGGCGGAACAAGCTCCAACAACACTGAACCGTGTCCTGCATCCTTCCCAACTGCCAGCAGAGTTAACCAGTGTGCCATTAAGGAAAGGTAACATCCCTGCCCATGCCTGCTGGACCATGAGTCAGCAGTAACATGAACCTTACTGCTGACCGCCCTGTCCAACGAGGCCAAAACATAGCCTTCCACATGTCGGTAGAGTGCCGGAATGGCCTTCCGTTAAAAGAAATGGCGTTTTGGAACATGCCACTGAGGTACAGCACATTCCACAAATTCACGAAAAGGGGCAGGGTCTACCAGCTGAAAAGGCAACAGTTGCAGTGCTAGCAATTTTACCAAGCTAGCATTTAGACGCTGAGCATGTGGATGGCTGGGACTGAATTTCTTTTTATGGTTCAGCAACTGGGGTAGGGAAATTTGCCTGCTAAATCAGATGGTGGTGTACTGCTAGCAGATTGGCTGCAAGTACTTGGGACACCTATTTCTATACCTTCATTCCTCTCAGTGCAGGTTTTTGAGAGGACTGGAGGTATAGTAGGGTTGAAGATCCCAGATGAGGAGCAAGTAGAAGTCTGGCTTTTTCTTTGATATGGGTCTTTCAAGTGCTGTTGCCAACGGACTGCATGCCAGGTCGTCATATGTCTGGTCAAGCATGTGGTGCCCAAGCGGCTGCTGTTCTGGCCACTCTTGATCCGCTTCAGACATAGGTTGCAAACAGCAACAGTGCGATCTGCTGCAAATGTCGAAAAAGGCCCACACCAAGGAACTTTTAAAAGTCAGCAGGGAGTCAGCAGCACCCTGCACCTGCGGAGCTCTGTGGTGTGATGTACTAGGGTGGCTGCCCTTAAGCTGCCCCCTAGAGGACATCCTGCCTCGTTGGAGTTGTGCCTCCTCCTCCTCTTACCTCTCAGGCACCCAAGTACAGTCAGTGTCATGTACCAGATAAGACCAGAACTGTGTGGACTGCAACAGAGGAAACCCAGACGTGTATAAGTGAAAAGATGAATGATTTATTAAGGATAAGTGAATAAATATAACATAACCACCTCCAATAGCACTCAGTGCACAACAACCAATAACAAACAGAACCCCACAAATAATAATAATAATAGAACAAATATATACAAGTAACGGAAATACCGAGATCATAAAAAGAGCCAGGTCAGGGTCGTCAACGGGGAGGTCAGAAGCTGGGGAAGGCAAACAAACAGGACAATGAGAGGATGGATGGATCACAGGAGGGACGGGTCAGATACAAGGCTCAGGGTCCAGGGTTCAGGAAACAGACAGGGAACAGGATAAACAGGTTCCAGAAATCAGGTTTCAGGTACAGGAATCAGGTTTTCAGGATCAGGGTAACAGGATGCAGGCTGCAGGTCAGGGCTCAAGGACAATACGTGATACGCAAGATGTGTGTGCACTTACCAGGTATTTTTACTACAGCGGCTAATTAAAGTTAGGTGATGCCTGTCTGCAGAGGATAATACCTGCTCCATACTGCCAGGATCCCTCCGCTGGTGGATGCCAGTACTGCGGCCCAAAGATGACAAAATGCCAGCAGGAAAAAGCTCTCCTGACAGCTCCAAATTGCCAGGAGACACCTGCTGGTGGACCTCAGTACTGCACGCCAAATGATCGATATTACCAGCGGAGGGGACCTTTCCTGACAGTCAGTGACCTCATTATCGCCTCCCTCCTCATCACTGGAGCAAACTTGGCAGTATGCTGCAGCTGGGGGAACATGACTGCCAGTTTCTTGGCCTTCTGGGGCACCCCCTCTCTCTAGGCTCACGCTACTCCCTTCCTCAACCTGGGAACCAACATCGGAGCCTTAAAATGACTGCGCATGTAATTGGTTACATGCTGCTGATCCTCCAGCAGCATGTAACCGACACTATAGTCAAATAATTCTGGTGACTCCTCCATGCATGATGGTGGGGATATGGAAGGAGTAACTGTGGACAAGGAGCCGGTGGAATAGGCCGCTTTGGCAGCTGCGTTGGAAGGCAAACTTCTATGAGCCTGGGTAACAGAGGATGAGGAGGATAAGGACAGCTTTGTTAACCACTCCATCAACTTTTCTGCATGTTCTGGCTCAATAACAGCAGCAGAAAAAAGGACAAGCATGCCCCACGGCCACCTGCAGAGGATGCACCATGTCCACGACCACCACTGTTGACTGTAGACACAGAGGCTGCTTGCCCTCTTTTAGTGGCCTGTGAGCGTCTGCCTCTCCTTAGTGGCCTTCCGGACATGATGTATTTTTTGTTTTGCAACACCACACTACACTGTATTAGATACTGTGTACACTGCCTGAAGTGTATTAGCAACTGTACAATGGCTGCACTGTATTGTATACTGTGTACACCACCAGAAGTGTAGTAGAAACTGTACACACTGTATTAGAAACTCTGTACACCGCCTGCACTGTATTAGAAACTGTACTATGGCGGTGGAGCTAGCGCGCAGCATGTAAGGAAGCTGAGGAAGGAGCTCTCCCTGCAGGTTTACGATACTACCGTGATCCTGTGAGCAAATCGCACTGAAATTGCCCGGGACTGCTGGGGTATGTGTTCGGGATCACCTCAAGCTTAAATACGGGCCACCCTGGCCAAAAACAATGGGAAAGCGGCTGGCCCGCTTCGCCTGGGGATCCCAAGATGGCATCGGCGCTCGGCAGGAGGATGAGGAGGAGGAATGGCCACCGCTGCAAAGGCCTGTGGATCCTGATCGGTTGGCATCCCCACTGCCACATTGGGCGCTACTGGTGTCTCAATGGTTAATGTGGATCTTCAACCCAAAACTTTTTAAACCGTTGCTAAAGTGACAGAAAATAAATACATGATAAAAACATGAGTGAATTCCCAAAAGAAATATATAGCAATTTGTTAAATGGTGTATCAAACACAAATTTGTATCAAAAATTAACTATCCAAAAATGTAAAAAATATATAAATAAGTAAAAGTCCTTCTTTGTGTTAGTCGGATAGCTGATCCTTTCGGTGTCTAAACTTGCCGACAAGATGATATATGCTGACAAATCAGTAACATAAGGGGGGGCCGCTTACCAGAAAAGCTGGACCCCTATTACGGGGGTCTTTAGAGCCTTACAGTTACCAGATTCCGGGCAGGAACAGCTGCTTGCCGGCTTCGGATCCGCCTAAGCTTGCTACCGAGCACAGGGGTGTTCTCACCTCGACCGATGTTACTGTGTGGTCTCAGGTGTCTCCAAGGTTTTGCCAATGCCGGGGCTCAGAGGTTCAGACAGCTGATTGCATCTGCGGTTAGGAGTCCGCCCCACGTTCCTCACGAACACTGACACTGGAATATCGTATCCCAAACTTTGTTCCTGTGTGATCACTCGTTACCAAGTTGAAAAGAGGTTAGAAAAAACTTCCATGGTGAAGTACATAAAAGTTTTTTATTAAAACTCATGGGTGACTGACAACAAGATGGGAGCAGAAAATTGCAAAACGGACAGCTTGGCTGCTGCGAGGATTGCCCAGCTGGTGTGTGGTGACGTCAGGTCCCGTAGCTCCGTCCAACGCGGCGTTTCTCCATAAGAGGCTTTTACGGGGAAAGGAGACTCCTTTCCCCGTTTTCCCATTGCCTGCTACTCCTCCTACGCTCAGGGGGTCGCAACGTTGGTTACTAAAGCTATGCCCATTTCCATACATGCAGTTAGGACTGACGTTAAGGGGAGATATGTCATACTGGTGGTGCAAGTGATGAACAGATTTCTAACATTCGTGAATTTGTATGTGCCTCCTCCTTTCTCGCTATCTCATTTGGATGACATGCTTCAAGCCACTTATGAGGTAGCGGAGGGGAGGATCTTTGTTTTAGGTGATTTTAATTTAATGGCGGACTCGGCCTTGGATAGGCTGGGTGCGTCAGCTGGGGCTCCAGCTCCCCTCACGGAGTGGTTGTCTAATCATGGTTTTAGGGATGTCTGGCGTTTTACCCCTGCTATTCAGAAACGCATAAAACGCTCTCCAGAATAGACACTATTCTGACTGAGGGAGAGGGTATGGAACTGGTTAGGAGGGTTTCCTATCTACCTATTGCCTTATCGGATGGAGGCGAGTTGGCTCCAAGAAGAATATGTGCAGATTAAATGTAATGAAGCTATAAAACTCTTTTGGGCTGAAAATGGAAATACTGAATCCTCCCTTCTTCAATGGGAGGCTTTCAAAGCCACATTGAGAGGGGTGTTCATTGCAGAAGTGCATGGTTTCAAAAAACAGTTGGCTTCCACAGTGCAGCTTAAAGAGGTAGAGACTACGCTAGCAGAAGCAGATTATGTTAGGGATCCCACTAGCGAGAGACTGTTGACATTGCAGGAAAGGACTAGGGAATACCAAACTGTTCTGACTGACCGGACCATGAAGCTTAGTCTTCCACAGCGTAGACGTATTTTTGAATTTGGAGATAAAAATGGCAGACTCCTGGCATATCTGGTGAGACCAGAATATGTCCCGGTATACATTAAGACTGTCTATGACAAACAGAGAGTGGAGCTTTATGAATCGTAGACATACTTCAAACGTTTGCTCAATTTTATGAGGAACTCTATAGGTCCTGTACTTCTGAGGAGAGAGAGGCACTGGAGAAGTACATGACTGACATCGACCTACCTATAGTATCTAAGGAGGACAATACTGTTCTAGAAGCAGGTATAACTGTGGAGGATGTGGAAGGAGCAATTGCCTCCTTTGCCCCTCGGAAGTCTCCGGGTTTGGATTGCCTACCCTCAGAGTGGTATCATACCTTCCGCTATGGTCTGGCGCCTCGCCTGTTGAAAGTATTCAATGCAGCGAGGTTGGACGGTAGACTACTTCCCTCTATGAGGGAGGCGCTGGTTGTTTTGATCTCTAAGGGGGGAAGGACCCCAGGGAGTGTGACTCCTACCGTCCGATCTCGCTTATGAATGTTAAAAAACAAAAATCTTGGCTAAAATACTTGCAGGGAGGTTACAGACAGTCATTCCAAAACTGGTTGACCCGGATCAGATGGGATTTATACAGGGGAGGTGTGCACAGATGAACATCAGGAGACTTTTTGTGAATCTTCAGACGGATCATGACAACTCCGGGCCTAGGGTAGTGGCCTCGTTAGATACAAAAAAGGCATTTGACTTTGTGGAGGGGGCGTATTTGTTTCACCTCCTGGAGTCATTCCGCTTTGGACCCGTTTTCATCTCATGGGTGAGATTATTGTACACAGATCCGATGGTCAGACTACGGGTAATGGCATTATCTCAGACCCCTTCCCTGTATTTAGGGGAACCAGGCAGGGGTGTCCGCTCTCGCCCCTCCTGTTTGCCCTGGCCATAGAGCCCCTGGCTGTAAAATTGAGATCCACTCCCGCTTTGACTGGGTTACGAATCGGGGTATTTGAGGAACGTGTGTCTCTCTATGCAGACGACATGCTGCTGTATTTGCAGGATCCGGGACCTTCACTTTCGGGGGCTTTTCAACTGATATAGGAATTTGGAGACTACTCCGGATTTCTAATAAATTGGGCAAAATTTTCCCCAAAATTTTCCCCATTGACAATGCAGTGGTGATCTCTGCGGACTGTCCCATTCCTTTGTCATCTTCTTTTGGGTATCCGGGGATTGAGGTACAATTTCCTATCTCAGGTTTTCTGGAAGCCAATCTGTCGCCGATTATTGGGAATTTTCGGGAGAAGGTACAGAGATGGCAGAATTTGCCGTTTACATTGTTGGGACGAATAAATTTGTTTAAGATGATTTTTCTCCCTAAGTTTCTGTACATGCTCTCGAACTCCCCGGTGTTTGTGACACTGCGGATTTTCAAGCACATTGACCCTATTATTGTTAGTTTTTTGTGTGGATCACGAGCCCCCAGGATATCTCTTGCGATCCTAAAGTTACCTGTCACAAAGGGGGGAATGGCCCTTCCGGACTTGCGTTCATATTTTTTTGCCTCACAATTATCTTTCTTTTTTTTTTTTTATAATTGTATTTTTATTGAGAGAACATTTTTTTTTTTTTTTTTCCCAAAGAAACACAAAGTTTCAATTTAAACAGACAGTGCCAAAATTGCAATATAAAAACAAAACGTGGATAAGAGAAATCCACTAATACAAGACACAAAGGTAGACTGCAATAACAGAGGTGAGAATAACTCATATGTAAATAGAAAACGGGTTAGAGGTCATACATGAGTAACATTATCGACTAGGATAGTACTGATGAAATCAGATGAGAGTAAGGGGTATCAGTTTTGGGGTAGAAGAAACACATTGAGACATATTTTCAAAAGGGGGGCAAAGGGGCTGAGGTATTCATATGGTAGTGCCCGTCAGGGGAGTCCCAAACTCTGATTGGTCCCATATATCCCAGATTTTGTGAAATTGAGGGACGGTGTCATGAACAGAGGCCGTTAAATGTTCCATCCTACGAGTGTCAGCTATAAGTTGAAGGAGTCTATACATTGGGGGGGGGGGGGGGGGTGTTGGATAGCCAACACAAGGGGAACAGTCTCTTAGCAGCTAAGAAAATATATGCAATCAATCTATTATTGTGTTTTGAAATACCTTTAAAAGGGAGACCTAATAAGTAATGGAGAGGGTCAAGCGGGAGAGAAACATTACTACTTGCCAAAGGGGTCGGATCAAAGAGCATTGCCAGAATATATGAAACAGAGAACCCACTTCTATACCACAATGCCAACATCTGTCTGAGGTCGAGAGGTCATATTTGTGAATGGCTTTGAGTGTTTTATACCAAAACATTAGAACTTTAACGCACGTCTCCCTCTGTAAGACACACTTAGAAGATTTAGAAATGGCAGTCCAGATCCTATCCCACAACTGAGGACTGATAGGCCTACACAACAGTTGAGCCCATTTTCGCATGTATAAATGGGTGACCTCAGTAAGGGGAGTGGACCCATGAAGGATGCGTGAATTGAAGATACTAATTGTAAGTGATTGGGACCCTGAGCACATAAATATTCAAAAGGGGTGGGTTTGTCTAAGGTCAGAGACGGGGATCGGGAATGGAAAAAGTGCCTGATTTGAAGGTAGAAATAAAACAACTGGGAGGGGATGTCAAACTTTTCACGCATGGTGTCGAATGTATGTAGTCGATGGGATATCGGATTAACAAGATTACGAAGTTGAAACAAAGAGGCGTTTACCCAAGGAAAAATACGTCCCAAGGATAGACTGTCTGGGATGTTCGGATTAAATAATACATTCATGGGGGGGGCAGGTTGATGAAAGAGAATAGTTCTGTCTACATTTATTCCATATGGAGAGGGTGAAGTTCATAGGTGCTGTACATTGACGTCTATAGACAGGGTCTGTATGTGGGGTGGGGGACCAAATCAGGGAGCATGGATCCCCTGATACAAAACCCCTTTCTCAATGTCAGACCAGTGGCTAGGGGCCACAATACTGGACCAGGAGGAAATAACCCTAAGATGGGATGCATAATAATATTTTATAATATCCGGAGCAACCAGTCCCCCTCTAGATCTAAGGGCAAAGACCACTGAGCTTGCAATGCGATGGGTTCTACCGTTCCAAATAAATCTTAGGAAACTCCTTTGGATTGCTTTAAGTTGAGGAAGAGGAATAGGTAGTGTTTCAAAATAATACAATAATCTGGGTAAGATAGACATCTTTAATACATTTATTCTACCCAAGAGGGAAAGGGGGTATTTAGTCCAGTTTTGCAAGGATTTGTTAATATCTAAAATTAGGGGAGGGAAATTAGCAGGGTAGGGGGCGGAGTAAGTAGAAGTAAGATGGATCCCAGATATTTGAGGGAGGACGTACACCATTTATAAAGATAAGATTGCATTAGTTGAGACAGTAGAGGGGAATATTTAAAGGGAGGACCTCTGTTTTGGTAGTGTTAACTTTATAGCCAGATATGGCTCCAAAAGAGGAGAGGAGACCATGTAGTGAGGGTAGGGACAGCAGTGGTTGGGTGATAGTTAGCAGAATATCATCTGCGAACAATAATAATTTGTATTCCCTCTGTCGCATCGCCACTCCACGAATATCTGGATGTATGCGGATGGACTCGGCTAGGGGCTCAAGGCATAAAATAAAAAGTAATGGGGACAATGGGCACTCCTGCCTGGTGCCATTACTCATAGGGAAGCAAGGCGACAGAAAAGAAGACATCTGGACTTTAGCCGAAACCTGGGAGTATAATGCCTGTAGCGCTCTCAGAAAAGGGCCTTTAAAACCAAACCTAAGTAGAGTAGAAAACATATAAGGCCAGCTCAGCCTATCGAAGCCTTTTTGTGCATCTAGACTTAACACTAAAGCTTGACGCGAGGATCTATTCAGAAGGTCAATCAAGTTTATGGTGCGACAGGTATTATCACCCGCGTGTCTGGTCGGGACAAAACCCATCTGGTCTCTGTTGATTAATTTTGGAACAAATTTAGAAAGCCTAGTAGCTAATATCTTGGTAAAAATTTAATAGTCTGAATTTAAAAGGGTTATAGGTCTATAGTTGTCAGGGTGGGAGGGATCCTTTCCCGGTTTAGGGATAACGGATATGTAGGAATGGGAAAACTGGGAATGCGGGGATTGACCTTTGAGGAACGTGCTATAGAGAGTCAATAAATGGGGGGATAAAATGTCTAGGAAGGTTTTATAATAGAAGTAGGGTAGACCATCTGGGCCAGGGGATTTATATAATGGGAGGTCCTTGATCGTGTGGCAAAGTTCCTCAGCAGTTATGGGAGCATTCAGATCAATGAGACAGAGTTTTTAAGATTATAGTTTTCTTCCTCCATGGCCTGCACATAGTTCACCATTTTATCAAACTTGTGTTCTAGAGTGTCAGCTCTTTCTCCAATTTGATTTATTTCCCCCTTAGTTCTGTGGAAATTTTGCTCACCTCTGCCACGATGCTCTTGGTGATCTGCTGAAGAAGGATCTGCAGTTTGGCACCCAGTTTAGCATCCAGGATGTCCGGGGTCAAAACCCCCTGTGCAGGGGGGGGTTCAGGTCCTGTAATGTGGCCCGTAGCGGTGGAGAGGGTACTCGCATCTTCTGTCCCCAGAAGTGGATCCATAGCAGCGAAGGGATCTGCAGGGGAACTCGAGGCCGAAGATTGGCGGCCTAGTAAAGAATCGGTCCATGCCTGATTCCATTCGCGGCTCAAGCAGCGGCTTGTAATATTGTTGCTGCTGGCCTATCTTGCCCATGGGGTGCCCGCGGAGTATGGTGTTCAGTCAGGCTTTCCCCCGAAGATAATGGTGCCTTTTTATAGCTGATCGGGGGTCTCGGAGAGCGGACGGGCCCGGAGCTCACTCAGACCACGTCCGCCATGCCAGAAAGCTGCGCATGCACTCCACAATTATCTTTCTTACACTGGCGACTCTTTCCCCAAACTCCCAATGCCACACTTTGATGGAGGCAGTGGTTGCCACCTTACAAGAGACCCTGCAAAATATGGTGTATAGGAAAGGGATTCCGGGAAGAAAGGTGAGATCAGTCATGGCATTCCCTGGGAAAATATTCCACCTTTGTTCCCAACGGCGAAAGGATGAGCCCTTATGACTATCTCCAAATAACCCCTTATGGCATAACAGATCTTTGGGAGAATTTATTAAATTACCAGACGGGCAGGTGACCTGGGCTAAATATGGTATAAAATATCTACATCACATATGTCAGGAGGATGGTCTGTCCACCTTTTCATAGTTGAAGGACCAGTTTGGTATACCTAGGATGTATTTTTTTCTGTATGCGCAGTTGCGTCATGCGATTGCGCAATTCAGGAGCGATAAGCTTCAGGTACAAAATACGGGACTGGAAAAGGTTCTGATTGATCCGGATCCATCTAAACAAATTGCTAGAGATACTATAGGGCAGTTGGTCTGGAGGAAATAGGGTCCACGTCTAGAGCTCAGGTAAGATGGGTGGCGGTCATCCCAGAGTTGTCAGAGGAAATGTGGCAGGAGGTACTAGATACCTATCTGGGGTCTGTTATCTCTTCCATGGATAAAATGATTCAATTTCGGTACCTTCACCAGTTATATTACACGCCAACTAGACTTTATCGAATGCGTAGAAGGGACTCTGCACTCTGTCATAAATGTATGGGGGCGGAAGGCACCTTCCTCCACATGGTGTGGGAATGCACGAAGGTTAGACCACTGTGGTCTCAGGTATCTGTATTTATTTCAGATCAATTTGATCTGCCTAATATATGTCCCCCCTCACATTGCCTTCTGGGGGTCTTTGACCAGGAAGAGATGAATGCTCACACAAAACTGTTTCTTAGTATCCTGTATTTTGAAGTAAGCAAACTTATTGCCAAGAGGTGGATTCATGAGGAACGGCTGACACGTGGAATGTGGCTAAAGATTGTTAATGCAGATGTGATGATGTATAAGATGATCTATGAAGCTAGAGGGGCTCCCAAAAGGTTTAGGAAGGTATGGTTTAGATGGGTGGACTCTAAGAACACTCTGGAGGGAGAAGGGTAGTTGACTACTGAACGTGACTAAAGGTTTTACCTTATTAACAGGATCTAGGATGGAATGGACATGATGCGCAAACTAGTACATAGAAGGAGAGTGCGTTTTTTTTGTAGCAAAAAACATTGAATGCTGAGATCCCTAGGGGGGAGGGGGAGAGTAGGTTTTTTTCTCTCGGAGTTCTGTTTCTCTGGAAGGGAGAGGCATGTTTTGCCTTCTCTTTCCTGGGGGTGGGGGGAGGCTATAGGGGGGGGGGCGATATGGAGGGGGGGAGGTGATAGGGAGGGGGGAGGGTTCTATCTTCTAAGTGTTTTAGTTAATTGGTTCTTAACTGTTTGTTTTTTAAAAAAAAAACTATTATATATGCAGAAGAATAACAATGATCTGAATTGATCTGTACTGGAAATTAGAAGTCTGAACATTTATTTTGCTCTGTTCCATTGTCCAAAAAGTCTGAATGTAACACTTCTCAAATGTTTTGGATGTTTATTTTTATGTATAATGATTTAAAAAAAAAAAAAAACTGTACTACAGCTGCACTGTATTGTGTACACCACCAGAAGTGTAGTAGAAACTGTACACACTGTATTAAATACTGTGTACACCACTAGAAAAGTAGAAGAAAATGGTACTACGGCTACACTGTATTGTGTAAACTACCAGAAGTGTAGTAGAACCTGTACACACTGTATTAAATACTGCGTACACCGCCTGAAGTGTATTAGAAACAGTACCACAGAATGCACTGTAGATTTAGGCTACACTGGGTGCAAAGTATATATATATATATATATATATATATATATATATATATATATATATATATATATATTTATTTATTAATACACTGCCTGCACTGCCTGAATATCGAGTAAACACTGAATATATATATATATATATATATATATATATATATATATATATATATATATATATATATATATCTAATACACTGCCACTAACTGAATAACCTGCCTGCTTAATCTAAATCAAGCTATCTCTCTGTCCACGGCAACAACACTACACACAGCCACCGTGTAATATAGTGTGGGACGTGAACTTAGTCCTTCTGAGCCATGATTTGCCAAAGGCACCCTGCCTTTGGCCAATTATGGCTTTCTTAGCAGAGCGCGCTGTGATTGGCCAAAGCATGCAGGTCAGGTGCATGCTTTGGCCGATCATCATACAGCAATGCACTGCAATCTCGCAGTGCATTATGGGGCGTTCCGCGGCTCTCAAATTTTCCGTGAATTAACCATAATGTTCGCTGTTCGGCGAACAGGCGAACACCCAATGTTCGAGTCGCGCCATCGAGATCATCCCTACTTAAGTGTTGGTCCTTCTTCCTGTTCCATGATAAAGATATCCTCCTGAAAGTAAAGCTATCCTCTGCATACAAGCTTCCAGCGCATGATTTCAATACTCTGCTAACAAATAGCAGTCTACGTGGCCTAGGGCAGGGCCCCAGGGATGAGGAGTGGTGGGCTCTCCTGTATTTAAATTGTTCCACATTCAGACCTTTATCAGGATAGACCACAGAAGCAGTGACAGGTCAGTTGATCACTGCTGTCACTTGTAAACAATGAGCCTGTATAGCAATGCTTTAAAAACGGGCTTCCTCTACCAGGCTTTGCATTAGATGAAATCATCAGTCAGAGCCTGGCAGAGGAAGTTAGGTTGAAACCCTTCCTCTTGAAATCACGATTCCTCCAGATCCTGCAACGGCACTCCTAAACCTTAAACCCACAATACTCACCCATACTCAATTCCAATTGTTTATCCAACTTAGCACTGCAGCTAAACAAACGATTGCCAAGGCGTGGAAGTCTCAAAATCTAATTCTTGCTGAAGCTAAACACAGAATGAACAGAGCACTTTTATACGCCAAGATGACAGCTATTGAAGAAAATAAAATAAATAAATTTCGCAAAATTTGGCAACCATGGGTTAAAAACTACCTCCCTACAGATTTTGACCAATCTCTGTTGTTACCACACTAAGATATATATCATATTATTACTGAAATATATATTATATTTGTATACCTAATGAGAGCTGGATCATCATCCCGGGAAACTCTCTTTTTTTTTTTTTTTTCTCTTCTTTCCTTCTTTCCATCTTTATCTCTCCTCCCTCTCCTTTTCTTTTATTATTTCCTAAAATATTCCTGTGGATACTTAGTCTAATAACTTGATTTATTTCTCTAATCTTACATCTAGAATCCCAACTAGTGTATAGTAAATATGGTTGTAAGATATCTCTAAAATTACTTTATTTTATTAACTTATTTATTTATCTTTTTTATCATACTGCAAAGATCTTCTGACGACTGATATGTATCCATGTATTGTATCATTTTATTTCTTCTTCTGTGTAAACTCAATAAATATATTTAACAAGAAACCCTTCCTCTTTGCCGCCTGAACTTGCACTGCAACTGGACGGTGACACTCTGCAGCAAGCAATAAAACTCTCGACCCCTGCACCCACCCTTACATGCTTCTAGCCATTGTAGGTTGCATGCCTGACTTTACGGTATGTTACAATCTGCGCAATATTACCAAGTCTTCTTCAGTCCTTCGTTACCTCCCATGGTAATTCAGATGTTGTGCAATGGTGTTTTTTTTTTCTTGGGGGCCATTAAAATGTTGCTATGGGGCCTTGCAAATTCCAGTTACACCCCTCCTTTCATCACAAATCACAAAAAAAAAAAATAACACGTTTTTTCCACAGGTGCCCAAGTTACATTTTTGTGCACTCCAATTACATATAAAATTGCCAACAATCCAGCTTTGTGGCTACTGAAAATGCTTCCTAAATGTCTATTTGGGCTCCATCTTCTTTTGGCAGGTAAAAGTTGGTTGCTACAATTTGGTCCCTAAACACCCACTTTAACACTTGAAACTCATTTGTTAATCAACTGCAAAGGTTGCATGGTGCTTGTTTGCTTTGAACATGAAAAAAAAAAAAAAAACACACTAAAGCTGGCCATACACTATACAATTTTCCTGTTCAACTTTCCTTTAGATTTACCAAAACCATATAATATGAGGTCAAACCTAAACCCTTTCAATTTGTATGAAATCAGACAGGCCCTTGCACTACATAGTTGAAGGTAAATCTAAAGGAAATTGAATCAGAAAATTGTATAGTGTATGGCCAGCCTTAATGTCTTGAAATTAGAAAATGTTTGTGATTCAATCAGGCTCAACTGAAAGAAAGTTTGATAAAGACAAGCAACCAAGGCACTGGATCATTAAAAGATAACAGCATTTCTTAAACAATGTAGAGAATTACAGAACACCGATATCTGATATCTCATGGGACTACTAATGCCAGCGATACTGCAATGAACGGAAAGTGAGATAAATAAAAAGATTCACTACAAAAAACAAAATCTTTATTTAATAAAAAACAATTAAAAAGTTGATCTGAGACAAAAACAGGAATATGTAAACATTAGGTTTGTCCCAATACCACTTTTTTAGGACCGAGTACAAGTACCGATACTTTTTTCAAGTACTCGCCGATAGCGATTACCGATACTTTTTTTTTAATGTCACGTGACAGTGGTTTTATTTATTTTATTTATTTATTTTTTAACAATGCTTTCTTTTTTTCCTTTTGTTAGGGGGGGGGGGGGGGGGTGTACGGTGTCTGTGTGTTTTTTTTATTAACATTCTTATTATTTTATACAATAATTTTTTTTTTATTATTTATTGCAATATGTGTTTTTTTTAAATCAGCTCAGCCCTGTTTGGGGGCTTTGGTGAGATATCAGGGGTCTTGACAGATCCCTGATATCGCCTTCTTAAGACAGAGAAAGAGACCGAGGATAGAGATTCCCCAGTCCCTTTCTCTGTAGCCTCAGCTGCACTGAGAATGAATGGAGAGAAGACAGCGGCTCCTCTCCATTCACAAACTGAGACATCGTAATCACAGAAGATTACAATGTTTCAGTTATGTGAATGGACAGAGTCACCTGACTCTGTCCATTCACAAAGGAGGACATGGAGAGAGAAACAGCAGAACGGAGGGGGACAGAGGAAGAGAGGGGGACAGCGGAACGGTGGGACTGAGGAACGGAGGAGGACAGTGAAATGAAGAGGGACAGAGGAACAAAGAGGGACAGCGGAGGGGGACAGCGGAACGGAGGGGGCATGGAGGATGCGGTGACAGTCAGCAGTGATCGCGTGTGGGGGAGTTACAAGCACCGATCACCGCTGTATGTCACTAAGCAGCTGAAAGCCGCTGGGGAAGAAGCTTGTAACTCCCCCACGCGCCAATCACTGCTGACTGTCAAGGTATCGGCAGAAGCATCGGGAGCATTTGCCCGAGTACAAGTACTTGTGCAAATGCTCGGTATTGGTGCCGATACCGATACTAGTATCGGTATCGGGACAACCCTAGTAAACATTATTAATAACAATGATAAGACCAATTATTAATGTTGAAAAAATGTCCGCCGCGAGCCAGCCCAAGGTATTGCCGCACTACAAAAACCAGTAACCGATAACATCTTGGTTAAAAAGACTCATAATTATAAAAACCTTAATACACTGTATAAAAATATTCCTATATTGAAACACGAATATAACCTTAATTTAACCTTAATCTTATTCCTGTCTTTACTTTTATGGTTACATAATGACTGTAGTGTACAAGGAACACAGTGTATCATCCTCAAGTTCATTATGTAAACAAAATGTGCTCAATGTCATAAACAAATGAAAACGATAGAGCAGGGGTAGGCAACCTTTTGAGCACAGTGTACTGAAAAATTTAATTGAGCGTGCCGATTTTATAAGAAAAAAACTTCAACTTCACACTCTCAATCACAAAAAGGATTTTTTATAAAGTAAATGCTGTAAACTACTTGAGTAATAGTGACTAGGGATGAGCTTCGTGTTCGAGTCGAACCCATGTTCGACTCGAACATCGGCTGTTCGCCCGTTCGCCGAATTGCGAACGATATGGGCCGTTTGCGCTAAATTCGTGTGGTGCGTCACGGCCCATAATTCACTGCGGCATCGCAGTGCATTGCTGGCTGATGATTGGCCAAGCATGCACTATGACCCGCATGCTTGGCCAATCACAGCGCCGTCAGTAGAGAGAGCTGTAATTGGCCAAAGCCAGGGTGGCTTTGGCCAATTATGGCTCAGGGGATTTAGTACACACCCCACACTATATAAGGCCGCCTGCACGGCGGCCCTGTGTAGTGTGTGTTCCGGTGTGCTGAGAGATAGAGAGAGAGAGAGACAGTGTCATTTGATTTGAGTTAGATAGATTAGGCAGAACAGTCAGTCAGTTAGCTGCACTTACAGTGTATTGTGTATATATATGCATCCCAGGTGTTGCATATATATATATATATATATATATATATATATATATATATATATATATATATATACACTGTATTCAGTTTAGCTAGATCCGTTCCTGTTATCTTCTATCTAGACTATTTACATTTAGTGCAGTGCGTCCTGCTCACAGTGTTCAGCTAGATCCGTTCCTGCTATTTACATTTAGTGCAGTGCGTCCTGCTCACAGTGTTCAGCTAGATCCGTTCCTGTTATCTTCTAGACCATTTACATTTAGTGCAGTGCGTCCTGCTCACAGTGTTCAGCTAGATCCGTTCCTGCAATTTACATTTAGTGCAGTGCGTCCTGCTCACAGTGTTCAGCTAGATCCGTTCCTGCTATTTACATTTAGTGCAGTGCGTCCTGCTCACAGTGTTCAGCTAGATCCGTTCCTGCTATTTACATTTAGTGCAGTGCGTCCTGCTCACAGTGTTCAGCTAGATCCGTTCCTGCTATTTACATTTAGTGCAGTGCGTCCTGCTCACAGTGTTCAGCTAGATCCGTTCCTGCTATTTACATTTAGTGCAGTGCGTCCTGCTCACAGTGTTCAGCTAGATCCGTTCCTGCTATTTACATTTAGTGCAGTGCGTCCTGCTCACAGTGTTCAGCTAGATCCGTTCCTGCTATTTACATTTAGTGCAGTGCGTCCTGCTCACAGTGTTCAGCTAGATCCGTTCCTGCTATTTACATTTACTGCAGTGCGTCCTGCTCACAGTGTTCAGCTAGATCCGTTCCTGCTATTTACATTTACTGCAGTGCGTCCTGCTCACAGTGTTCAGCTAGAGCCGTTCCTGCTATTTACATTTAGTGCAGTGCGTCCTGCTCACAGTGTTCACCTAGATCCGTTCCTGTTATCTTCTAGATTATTTACATTTAGTGCAGTGCGTCCTGCTCACAGTGTTCAGCTAGATCCGTTCCTGTTATCTTCTAGACTATTTACATTTAGTGCAGTGCGTCCTGCTCACAGTGTTCAGCTAGATCCGTTCCTGTTATCTTCTAGACTATTTACATTTAGTGCAGTGCATCCTGCTCACAGTGTTCAGCTAGATCCGTTCCTGCTATTTACATTTAGTGCAGTGCGTCCTGCTCACAGTGTTCAGCTAGATCCGTTCCTGCTATTTACATTTAGTGCAGTGCGTCCTGCTCACAGTGTTCAGCTAGATCCGTTCCTGCTATTTACATTTAGTGCAGTGCGTCCTGCTCACAGTGTTCAGCTAGAGCCGTTCCTGCTATTTACATTTAGTGCAGTGCGTCCTGCTCACAGTGTTCAGCTAGATCCGTTCCTGTTATCTTCTAGACTATTTACATTTAGTGCAGTGCGTCCTGCTCACAGTGTTCAGCTAGATCCGTTCCTGTTATCATCTAGACTATTTACATTTAGTGCAGTGCGTCCTGCTCACAGTGTTCAGCTAGATCCGTTCCTGTTATCTTCTAGACTATTTACATTTAGTGCAGTGCGTCCTGCTCACAGTGTTCAGCTAGATCCGTTCCTGTTATCTTCTAGACTATTTACATTTAGTGCAGTGCGTCCTGCTCACAGTGTTCAGCTAGATCCGTTCCTGTTATCTTCCTACTGACAAGCAGGCTTGTCTGGTTACAGTATATAAAGCTACCTGAAGAAAATTACAGGTGTTCTATTTGATCCTATTAGTACCACGGTCAGGCAGCTAGACTATTTACATTTAGTACAGTGCGTCCTGCTCACAGTGTTCAGCTAGATCCGTTCCTGTTATCTTCCTACTGACAGGCAGGCTTGTCTGGTTACAGTATATAAAGCTACCTGAAGAAAATTACAGGTGTTCTATTTGATCCTATTAGTACCACGGTCAGGCAACTAGACTATTTACATTTAGTACAGTGCGTCCTGCTCACAGTGTACAGCTAGATCCGTTCCTGTTATCTTCCTACTGACAGGCAGGCTTGTCTGGTTACAGTATATAAAGCTACCTGAAGAAAATTACAGGTGTTCTATTTGATCCTATTAGTACCACGGTCAGGCAGCTAGACTATTTACATTTAGTACAGTGCGTCCTGCTCACAGTGTTCAGCTAGATCCGTTCCTGTTATCTTCCTACTGACAGGCAGGCTTGTCTGGTTACAGTATATAAAGTTACCTGAAGAAAATTACAGGTGTTCTATCAAAGCTTAGTGCAGCTACAGGCCATTAGTATGTCTGCAAGGCCAAGAAGGAGAGGCAGACAGTCACAAGCCAATAAGAGAGGGCAAGCAGGCTCTGTGTCTAGTGCTGGTCGTGGAGACGGTGCATCCTCATCAGCACGTGGCCATGGGACACGCTTGGCCTTTTTTTCGGCAGCTGGCCGTGTTGAGCCGCAACATGCAGAAGACTTGGTCGAGTGGATGACCAAGCCGTCCTCATCCTCCTCATCCTCTCTCACCCATGCCCAGGGTGCTTTGTCTGGCAAAGCAGCGGCCACTTCCCTCAGCTCAATGTCATCAGTGACTCCTTCCCTAGCTCCACCATGTCCTCATGAGGATTCCCTCGAACTGTTTGACCACAGTGTTGGGTATATGCTCCAGGAGGATGCCCAGCGTTTGGAAGGCTCTGATGACGATACTGAGCTCGATGAAGGCAGTAACATGAGCACGGACAGAGGGGGTGCCCAAGAAGGACAGCAATCTGGCAGTCATGCTCCCCCTGCTGCAGCATACTGCCAGGTTTGCTCCAGTGATGAGGAGGGAGGGGATGATGAGGTCACTGACTCAACGTGGGTGCCTGATAGGAGAGAGGAGGAGGAGGAGGAGGAGGAGGAGGAGGAGGAGGCGGCGGCACATCATCAACGAGGCAGGATGCCCTCCAGGGGCCAGCCTAAGGGCAGCACATTGACTGCATCACACCCCAAAGCTCCACATGTGCAGGGCGCTGCAGTCTCTGCGCGTTATTCAAAAAGTTCTTTGGTGTGGGCCTTTTTTGAGACGAGTGCATCAGATCGCACCGCTGCTATTTGCAACATATGTCTCAAGCATATCTCGCGTGGCCAAAACATCTCCCGCTTGGGTACCACATGCTTGACCAGACATATGTTGACCTGCCATGCAGTTCGTTGGCAAGCGTATCTAAAAGACCCACACCAAAGAACAAAGAGGATCTCTCCTTGCTCCTCATCAGCTGAGATTTCCAACCCCACTAGACCTTCAGTCCTCTCTGAGACCTGCAGTGAGAGGAATGAAGGTGTAGAATTAGGTGTGTCACAGCCAAGTACTTGTGGGCAATCTGCTTTTGGTACACCGACGTCAGATTGTACCAGGCAAATTTCCCTGCCCCAGCTGCTGCACCGCCGAAAGAAGTTTGCTCCCAGCCATCCACATGCCCAGCGGTTGAATGCTAGCTTGGCAAAATTGCTAGCACTTCAACTGCTGCCTTTTCAGTTGGTAGACTCTGCCCCCTTCCGTGAGTTTGTGGAATGTGCGGTTCCTCAGTGGCAGGTACCCAAACGCCACTTTTTCTCACGGAAGGCGATTCCGGCTCTCTACCGGCATGTGGAAGGCAATGTCCATGCCTCGCTGGACAGGGCGGTCAGCGGTAAGGTGCATATTACCGCTGACTCATGGTCCAGCAGGCATGGACAGGGACGTTACCTAAGTTTCACGGCGCATTGGGTGACTCTGCTGGCAGCTGGGAAGGATGCAGGACAAGGTGCAGTAGTGTTGGAGGTTGTTCCGCCACCACGCCTCCAAAATGCTGATTGTGACACACCTCTCTCCTCCACCCCCTCCTCTTCTTCTTCCTCCATGGCCTCTTCCTCTGAACCAGCGGTGCTCCGTAGGCGTTCAAGGGGCTACGCAAGTACGCAGGCCAAAAGATGCCATGCGGTGCTTGAGCTGGTGTGCTTGGGGGACAGGAGCCACACTGGGGCAGAGGTTCTGTCAGCTCTGCAGGGGCAGGTTCAGAGGTGGTTGACGCCACGCCAACTTAAGGCAGGAATGGTGGTTTGCGACAATGGCACCAACCTCCTCTCTGCCCTCTGACAGGGACAAATGACCCATGTGCCCTGTTTGGCTCACGTCCTTAACTTGGTGGTGCAGCGGTTCTTGGGCAGGTACCCGGGCTTACAGGATGTCCTGAGGCAGGCCAGGAAAGTCTGTGTGCATTTCTGCCGGTCATATAATGCCAGTGCTCGGCTGACGGACCTCCAAAAGGAGTTTAACCTGCCCAAGAACCGCCTAATCTGTGACATGCCCACCAGGTGGAACTCAACGTTGGCCATGCTGCAGCGGCTGCACACGCAGCAGAGGGCCATCAATGAGTACCTGTGCGACTATGGCACCAGGACAGGGTCAGGGGAGCTTGTTTTTTTTCCCCACGCCAGTGGGCCATGATCAGGGATGCATGCACTGTCCTGTCACCATTCGAGGAGGCCACGAGGATGGTGAGCACTGACAGTGCATGCATCAGTGACACTGTCCCCCTTGTCCACCTGTTGGAGCACACGCTGCGTGGAATAATGGACAGGGCACTTGAGGCAGAACAGAGGCAGGAAGAGGAGGACTTCCTTAGCTCTCAAGGCCCCCTTTATCCAGACAGTGTTCCTGCGTGCCCGCCGATCACACAGGAAGAGGAGGAGGAGGAGGAGGAGGAGGAGGAAGATTGTGTCAGTATGGAGGTGGAGCCTGGCACTCAGCATCAGCAGCAGTCTTTAAGGGATCAGTCCCAAGGAACACATGGACTTGTACGTGGCTGGGAGGAGGTGGCTGCGGACGTTGTTGTCCTTAGTGACCCAGAGGACTCCGGACCGAATGCCTCAGCAAACCTACGCTGCATGGCCTCCCTGATCCTGCAAAGCCTGCGTAAGGATCCTCGTATTCATGGTATCAAGGAGAAGGACCAATACTGGCTGGCAACCCTCCTTGATCCACGTTACAAGGGTAAGGTTGCGGACCTTATCTTGCCATCGCAGAGGGAGCAGAGGATGAAACATCTTTGGGAGGCCTTGCAGAAAGGTCTGTGCAACGCGTTCCCAGAGACTGGGAGGTTACAAACTCCTGTTTCTGGACAACGTGTTGCTGAGGCTTCGGTCAGTCAAAGAAGGAGCGGTGGAGAAGGTGGCCGTCTGACCGATGCGTTCAGACAATTTTTTGGTCCGCAGCCCCAAGGTATGATCGGTTCCAGCAACCATCGCCAGCGTCTGTTTTACATGGTGCAGGAATACCTAGGGGCAAGATCAGACTTGGACACCTTTCCCACCGAAAATCCTCTGGGTTACTGGGTCTTGAGGATGGATCACTGGCCAGAGCTTGCACAGTATGCAATTGAGCTACTGGCCTGTCCTGCATCCAGCGTTCTTTCGGAACGCACATTCAGTGCTGCTGGAGGCGTGGTAACCGATCACAGGGTGCGTCTGTCCACCGACTCGGTCGATCGGCTGACCTTCATAAAAATGAATGAGTCTTGGATCACCACCAGCTACCAAGCACCTGATGCTGATGTAACCGAATAATTTTTTTTGAAATCTCAGATCCCTTCAAAGACTGCCTATGCTGATGCTGAGTGACTATCCCTGAGTAATTATCCTCTTCCTCCTCAATCATCACGCTGATAGCTTGTAAGAACATTTTTGGTTCTGGGCGCCACCACCAGTGCCTAAGGCACAATTTTTCAGCCCCTGTTTAACAGGGGCGTGTAATTACAATTTTTGATGTAATACTTTGCAGCAGGGCTCGTTCCTGCGTTCCAACTAGAGTGTCTGTGAGGGGTTGCAGTGTTGTGGCACCAGCACCAGTGCCTAAGGCCCAATTTTTCTGCCCCTGTCTAACAGGGGCGTGTAATTACAATTTTTGATGCAATACTTTGCAGCAGGGCTCGTTCCTGCGTTCCAACTAGAGTGTCTGTGAGGGGTTGCAGTGTTGTGGCACCAGCACCAGTGCCTAAGGCCCAATTTTTCTGCCCCTGTCTAACAGGGGCGTGTAATTACAATTTTTGATGCAATACTTTGCAGCAGGGCTCGTTCCTGCGTTCCAACTAGAGTGTCTGTGAGGGGTTGCAGTGTTGTGGCACCAGCACCAGTGCCTAAGGCCTAATTTTTCAGCTCCTGTTCAACAGGGGCATGTAATTACAATTCTTGATCTAATATTTCACAGCAGGGCCCTGTGAGGGCTTACAGTGTTGTGGCCACAGCAACACCTAAGGCCCAAATTTCTGCTGAGTATATAGGGCAGGACCCTACTTTCAAACATCTAACTTACAAACGACTCCTACTTGCAAACGGAAGGAGACAACAGGAAGTGAGATGAAATCTACCCCTAGGAAGGGAAATTCTCTCCTGTAAGAGTTAATATGGGAAAAAAATTTCTCCTTTCCACTGATGCTTTCCAATCCTTGTTCCACAAAAAAACCCAAATTTTCAAAAAACATTTTTCATTGGGACAAAAAAGTGAGGTGAAATCTTCTGAAGAGGAGGAAAGACAGCAAAACAAATGTCACAGGGGTGATAACCCTTCCCTATGTTTTCCAAAAAGCTTAGAAAAGATTTTTTGGCTGGAGCTAAACACGTTAAAAATGTTCAAAATTACAAACAGATTCTACTTAACAACAAACCTACAGTCCCTGTCTTGTTTGCACCGCCTGTATACTGCTGTTCAGAGTATATAGGGCCTGGTGGCCCCACACCTTTCCTTATTTTAATTTGGGTGCGGGGTTCCCCTTAATATCCATACAAGACCCAAAGGGCCTGGTAATGGACTGGGGGGTACCCATGCCGTTTGTCTCACTGATTTTCATCCATATTGCCATGACCCGACATGACATTAAACCCGCAAGCAGTTTTAAATGAGATTTTTTCCTTTAAAAATGACATTTGGTGCAGGGACTGTTCTAAACATGGGAAACACGCGTCACTTTACAGGCATACTATAGACACCCCCCAGGTACGATATTTAAAGGAATATTTCACTTTTTTTTTTTTACTTTAAGCATCATTAAAATCACTGCTCCCGAAAAAACGGCCGTTTTTAAAAGTTTTTTTTGCATTGATACATGTCCCCTGGGGTAGGACCCGGGTCCCCAAACCCTTTTTAGGACAATACCATGCAAATTAGCCTTTAAAATGAGCACTTTTGATTTCGAACGTTCGAGTCCCATAGACGTCAATGGGGTTCTAACGTTCGTGCGAACTTTCGGTCCGTTCGCGGGTTCTGGTGCGAACCGAACCGGGGGGTGTTCGGCTCATCCCTAATAGTGACAAATTAACATCCTGCACTCTCATGCCACAGATTAGCTCCAATTCCTGTAACTCCACACTTCATATCAGCCCCAATTCCTGCACCTCCAGACCTCAGATCAGCCCCAGTTCATGTACCTTCCCACCTCAGATCAATGTACCCCCCTGCAAATCTGTTTTACCACTGTACCCCCTCCTTATCTGTCCCCGGACTGTACCACCCTGCACATCTGCCCTCCTCTGTAACCCCCTGCTCATCTGTCCCACCACCGTACCACCCTGCACATCTGCCCCACCTCTGTAACCCCCTGCTTATCAGTCCCACCAATGTAACCCCCTGCATATCTGTCCCACCCTGCTCTTCTGTCCCACCATTGTAACCCTCCTGCTCATCTGCCCCACCAATGTACCCCTTTCTTATCTGCCCCACCACTGTACCTCCCTGCACATCTGCTGAACTGCCATACTCCCATGCTTTTCTGTCTCACCACTGAACCTCCATCTCATCTGTCCTAACACTGAACCCATCTGCTCATCTGCCCCATCACTGTAACCCTCTCTCTCTCATCTGCCCCACCACTGTACCTCCTGCAAATCTGTCTGTCATGGGTATGCATTAATGTTTGTTTGTCAGCTTACCTCTCCATGTGTTCTGCTTAAGAGGCCAGTCACTCTCACCTGGCTGCTTAACCACTTCAATACCAGGCACTTAGACACCTTCCCGCCCAGCCCAATTTTCACCTTTCAGCGCTGTTGCAATTTGAATGACAATTGCGCAATCATGCAACACTGTACCCAAACAAATTTTTTATCATTTTGTTCCCACAAATAGAGCTTTCTTTTGGTGGTATTTGATCACCTCTGCGGTTTTTATTTTTTGCGCAACAAATAAAAAAAGACCGAAAATTTCGAAAAAAAACAAGTTTTTCTTTGTTTCTGTTAAATTTTTTTGTAAAGAAGTATGCTTTCTCCTTCAATAATGGGCACTGATATGGCTGCACTGATGGGCACTGATACGGCGGCACTGATGGGCACCGATGAGGTGGCACTAACGGGCACTGATGATGGGCACTGATAGGCGGCACTGATAGGTGGCACTGATGGGCACTGATAGGTGGCACTGGTATGCGGCACTGATGGGCACTCATAGGTGGCACCGATGGGCACACATAGGCAGCACTGATGGGCACTCGTAGGTGGCATTGATTGGTATATATGGGTGGCACTGATGGGTACTTATGTGTGGCACTGATGTGTGGCACTGATGGGCACTGATAGGTGGGCACTGATGGGCACAGATGGGCAATGACAGGTGGCACAGATGGGCAATGACAGGTGGCACAGATGGGCAATGACAGATGGCACTGATAGAGCATTGCTGGGCAGATCATGGACATAATAGTGCCAATCAGTGCCCATTTGTGGGCACTGATTGGCACAGATTGGGCACATGTGGATGGCCATGGGGTACATACCTGGCCATCCACGTTGCCCCTTCCCTGGTGGTCCTAGTGGCATCCCTGGTAGTCCAGTGGGGTGATCTGAGGGGGGGCTGTGCTGATAAACAATCAGCGCAGACCCCCCCTGCCAGGAGAGCCGCCGATCGGCTCTCCTCTACTTGCGTCTGTCAGACACGAGTGAGGAAGAGCCGATCAACGGCTCTTCCTATTGACAGCGTGATCAGCCGTGATTGGACACGGCTGATCACGTGGTAAAGAGCCTCCGCCGGAGGCTTTTTACCAAGATCAGTGTAGCTGTGTGTCAGACTGACACACCGCTCCACCGATCGCCGCGATGCGCGCCCCCGGGGGCGCGCCCCCGGGGGCGCGCTGCGGCATGTTATCCTGCTGGACGTCATATGACGTCCAGTCAGGATAACAGAACCACTTCCCGGACGTCAATCCGCTATAGGGCGGGCGGGAAGTGGTTAAGTAATCTCTCCTCAAAGCAGGGCTCCACTCCAGCCCCTATTTGGGAACTCTATATTAACCTGTGCACTGCAAGCCAGGGCTGCTGATCAATATTGTGTGTTTAGCTTTCGTGTGCGACTTGCTGTGTCTTCTATGTCTGATTCCAGCTACCGATCTTGGCTTGTTCTTGACTATCCTTACTTGCTTGTTACCCTGACCTTTGGCTATTTCCTGACTATCCTTACCTGCTTGTTGCCCCGACCTTTGGCTGACTATCCTTTGTTGTTGCAGTCTGCTGCTTCCACTCCCTGTAGTCTACAGTGAGCGCAAGCTGGGAGGCCCCAGGGGTCGCAACCTAGAGCCAGACTGAAGCTGAATTCATCCCCACCACTAGGGGCTTCTGGTGAACACCCACTGGCTCTTATGCCCTGTACACACGGTCGGACATTGATCGGACATTGCGACAACAAAATCCGACGGATGTTGGCTCAAACTTGTCTTGCATACACACGGTCGCACAAAGTTGTCGGAAAATCCGATCATTCTGAACGCAGTGACGTAAAACACGTACGCCGGAACTATAAATGGGGCAGTAGCCAATAGCTTTCATCCCTATTTATTCTGAGCATGCGTGGCACTTTGTGCGTCGGATTTGTGTACACACGATCGGAAATTCCGACAATGGATTTTGTTGTCGGAAAATTTTATAGCCTGCTCTCAAACTTTGTGTGTCAGAAAACCGATGGAAAATGTGTGCTGGAGCCTACAGATGGTCGGAATTTCCGACAACAAGGTCCTATCACACATTTTCCGTTGGAAAATCCGACCGTGTGTACGGGGCATTAGATTCCGCGCCCTGGGAAATCTCATGCTCTAGCTCCCAGTGTCATCCATGTAGGTACCACAGAGTACCTGCTCTCCTGTATATCCTAGAGCTCCATCTGCAGCAGTCAGTCATAGGGTCCGCTACCTTGCGGTGCACTCCAGACCCCAACGGGGTGCATCTGTCACCTGGACTCAGGAAACCTGACACTGTCCCACCTATGTTCCCCCTGCTCTTCTGCTCCATATCTATACCCTCCTGCTCATCTGTCCCACCAATGTAACCCCCTGCTCATCTGTCCCATCAATGCAACCCCCTGCTCATCTGTCCCAGCAATGTACCCCCCTACACATCTTTCCCACCTCTGTACCCCCTGATCATATGTCCCACCAATGCACCTTCTTTCACATCTGCCCCACCACTGTACCCCCCTGATCATTTGTCCCACCAGTGCATCTTCTTTCACATCTGCTCCACGGCTATACCCCCCTGCTCTTTTGTCACACTGCTGAACCCCTTTTCATCTGCACCAGCACCGAACCTCCCTGTTTATCTTTCCCACCACTGTAACCCCCTTCTCATGTGGCCCAACATTGAACCCCCCTGCTCATCTGTCCCATCACTGTACCCCCTGCTCTTCTGTCCCATCACTGAACCTCCTTCTCATCTCTTTCACCTCTGTACCTCCGCACATCTGCCCCACCACTGTACCCCCCTGAACATCTGCCCAACTGCTGTATCCCCTTCACATTTGCCCCACTGCTGTACCCCCCCCCGTGCTCCTCTATCCCACCGCTAAACCCCCCTGCTCTTCTGTCCCACCGCTGAACCCCCTTCTCACCTCTCCCACCACCGTACCTCCTGCTCATCTGCCCCACTTCTGTACCCCCTGCTCATCTGCCCCACCACTGTACCATCCTGCACATCTGCCCCACCACTGTCTCTCCCTGCTCTTCTTTCCCACCACTGTAACCCCCCTGCTCATCAGCCCCACCACTGTACCTCCTTGCATATCTGCTCCACCAATGTATCCCCATGCTCTTTGGTCTCACAGCTCAACCACCTTCTCATCTGTCCTAACACTGAAAGCAACTGCTCATCTGCCCCACCACTGTAACCCCCTTTTTCTTCTACCCCACCACTGTAACGCCCTGCTCATCTGTCCCACCAATGTACCACCTTTCTCCTCTGCCCCACCTGCTCTTCTGCCCCGCCACTGTAACCGCTTGATAATCTGTCAAACCAGTGGACCTCCTTTCACATCTGCCCCACTGCTGTACCCACCTGCTCTTCTGTCCCACCGCTGAGCCCCCTTATCATCTGCCCCAACACTGAACCCCCCTGCTCATCTGTCCCACCACTGTAACCCCCTTCTCATCTGGCCCATCGCTGTACCCCCTGTTCTTTTGTCCCACCGCTGAACCCCCTTCACATCTCTTCAACCACTGTACCCCCCTGCACATCTGCTCCACCACTGTACTCACCTGCTCTTCTGTCCCACTGCTGAACCCCCCCTGCTCATCTGCCCCACTGCTGTACCCTCCTGCTCATCTGCTCCACTGCTGTACCCTCTTCTCATCTATGATATGTGTGATATGCTGAGCGGTGCAAGGAAGCAGAAATGAGAAACATCTACCTGTCCTGGCACACTCATCCCTGCTGATCTGCCTCTGGCATCCAGCCCACGTGCTTGTATGTGATGTCACATACAAGCATCTGGAATGGACGCGCAATGATGAGCTCAGGTCAGGGGCATTTTCTGAAAGCAGTGGGCCTGTGTGCAAGATCAAAAAAGCTAGGGAGGAGGTGGAATCCTTATGGGTAGAGCTCCAAAGGGATGAAGCTAAGAGGAAAATATTAATGGGGAGTATGCTATAGGCCCTCTTACCTGAGGGAGGAGGGGGAGACAGATCTCCTATCACAAGTTGGATAAGCAGCAAGGATGGGAAGTGTTATCATAATGGGGGATTTTAATTATCCAGACATAGACTGGGCGGAGGGAACCACGCATTCACCTAAGGCTCGCCAGTTCCTAAATGTCTTGCAGGACAATTTCATGATTCAGATGGTAGTCGAACCAAATAGAAATGAAGCATTACTGGATCTACTGATTACCAACAATACAGACCTGATCACAGATGTGGAAATACGGGGCAATTTAGGAAACAGCGATCACAGGTCGATTGGCTTCAGTATAAATCACACAAATAGGAAACATAAGGGGAATACAAAGACACTGAATTTCAAAAGAGCCAACTTCCCTAAACTACAAACCTTGTTAGAAGGCATAAATTGGGATAAAATCTTAGGAACTAAGAGCACGATGGAGAGATGGGTTTGCTTTAGGAGCATATTAAATAATGGCATTAGCCAATGCATCCCATTGGGTAATACATTTAAAAGAGTGAACAAAAGTCCTGGATGGCTTAACTCCAATGTAAAAATGCATATAAAAGCAAAGGAGAAGGCCTTCAAAAAATACAAGGTTGAGGACTCATCATCAGCATTCAGATTTCACAAAGAATGCAACAAGAAATGTAAGGGTGCAATTAGGACGGCTAAGATAGATCACGAAAGACACATAGCAGAGGAGAGCAAAAAAAATCCCAAGAAATTCTTGTAAACGGTAAAAAAGGACAGACCATATTGGCCCCTTAAAGAATGAGGAAGGACATCTGGTTACAAAGGATGGGGAGATGGCGAAGGTATTGAATTTATTCTTCTCCTCAGTCTTCACGAGGGACATCAGTAACCAAAACTACAGTGTTTATCCTTAAGACACATCACAGGAAGCACCTCCATGGTTAACAGAGGACAGAATTAAAATTAGACTTGAAAAACTTAACATTAATAAATCACTGGGACCAGATGGCTTGCATCCGAGGGTCCTTAGGGAACTCAAGTCAAGTATTTGCCAGATCATTGTTCCTAATTTTTACTGACAGTCTACTGACTGGAATGGTAACAGGTGATTGGAGAAAAGCCAACGTAGCACCAATATTTAAAAAGGGCCCAAAATACATCCCTGGGAATTACAGACCAGTTAGCCTAACATCAATAGTATGCAAGCTCTTGGAGGGAATGATAAGGGACTATATACAAGATTTTAGTAACGAGAACGGTATCATTAGCAGTAATCAGCATGGATTCATGAAGAATCGATCTTGTCAAACCAATCTATTAATCTTCTATGAGGAGGTGAGTTGCCATCTAGATAAAGGAAGGCCTGTAGACATAGTGTATCTGGATTTTGCAAAAGCATTTGACACAGTTCCCCATAATCGTTTACTGTACAAAATAAGGTCCGTTGGCATGGACCATAGGAAGAGTACATAGATTGAAAACTGGCTACAAGGGCGAGTTTAGAGGGTGGTGATAAATGGGGAGTACTCGGAATGGTCATAGGTGGGTAGTGGGGTCCCCCTGGGTTCTGTGCTGGGACCAATCCTATTTATTTTATTCATAAACAACCTGGAGGGTGGTATAAACAGTTCAATCCCTGTATTTGCGATCGATACTAAGCTAAGCAGGGCAATAACTTCTCCGTAGGATGTAGAAACCTTGCAAAAAGATCTGAACAAATGAATGGGGGCGGGCAACTACATGGCAAATGAGGTTTAATGTAGAAAAATGTAAAATAATGCATTTGGGTGGCAAAAATATGAGTGCAATCTATACACTGGGGGGGAGAACCTCTGGGGGAATCTAGGATGAAAAAGAACCTGGGGGTCATAGTAGATGATAGGCTCACCAATAGCCTGCAATGCCAAGCTGCTGCTAACAAAGCAAACAGAATATTGGCATGCATTAAAAAGGGGATCAACTCCAGAGATAAAACAATAATTCTCCCGCTCTACAAGACTCTGGTCCGGCCGCACCTAGAGTATGCTGTCCAGTTCTGGGCACTAGTTCTCAGAAAGGATGTACTGGAAATGGAGTGAGTACAAAGGGCAACTAAGCTAATAAAGGGTCTGGAAGATATTAGTTATGAGGAAAGGTTGGCGAGCACTGAACTTATTCTCTCTGGAGAAGAGACGCTTGAGAGGGGATATGCTTTCAGTTTATAAATACCGTACTGGTGACCCCACAATAGGGATAAAACTTTTTTCGCAGAAGGGAGTTTAACAAGACACATGACGACTCATTAAAATTAGAAGAAAAGAGGTTTAACCTTAAACTACGTAGAGGGTTCTTTACTGTAAGAGCGGCAAGGATGTGGAATTCCCTTCCACAGGCGGTGGTCTCAGCGGGGAGCATCGATAGTTTCAAAAAACTATTAGATAAGCACCTGAATGACCGCAACATACAGGGATGTACAATGTAATACTGACATATAATCACACACATAGGTTGGACTTGATGGACTTGTGTCTTTTTTCAACTTCACCTACTATGTAACTATGAAGTGCCTTGTTGAACTTCCAGTGACTAGTGTGATCTAAGAGCGGGATCTGAGATCTTGTAACACTAATGAGTCACATGACACTGGGGAGAGAAAATGGCTGATTGTGCCCAATTTGGACATTTTCACTTAGGGGTGTACTCACTTTTGTTTGCAGCAGTTTAGACATTAATGGCTGTGTGTTGAGTTATTTTGAGGGGACCGCAAATGTAGAAATTTTTTTGTAACCTTGGCCAGATCTGTGCCTTGCCACAATTCTGTCTCTCAGCTCTTCAGGCAGTTCCTTTGATCTCATGATTCTGATTTGCTCTGACATGCACTGTGAGCTGTAAGGTCTTATATAGACAGGTGTGTGGCTTTCCTAATCAAGTCCAATCAGTATAATCAAACACAGCTGGACTCAAATGAAGGTGTAGAACCATCTCAAGGATGATTAGAAGAAATGGACAGCACCTGAGGTAAATATATGAGTGTCACAGCAAAGGGTCTGAATACTTAGGCCCATGTGATATTTCAGTTTTCCTTTTGTAATAAATCTGCAAAAATGTCAACAATTCTGTGTTTTTCTGTTAATATGGGGTGCTGTGTGTACATTAATGAGGAAAAAAATGAACTTAAAGTGGAGTTCCACCCACTTTTACAACTCTTCAGCATCCCTTACTAAACTGTGCACTGTAAACAAATTGGATATTTTTTTTTCCCTCAGCACCTACTGTATATCTGCTGTATTCATTTTTCACTTCCTCCTCCCCGGCCGCGGCCCATCGCATCATTTTCTGTTTGCAATGCCTTCTGGGAAGGGGCAGCAACTTCCTCTGAAACTGCCGTTGCTATGGAAACCTGACCTGAAACCTATTACACTGCTTGTGCTGCACTGAGCATGTGCGAGATCTGCAAGGATGAGATCCAGGAAGAAATACTGTCTGGCTTCAGATGCCCACACTTAAGATGGCCACGGCTTGCTGTAAGTTTATAAAATAACAAACTACTGCTATAAACTAACAAAACAGACCTTAGTTTACAGACTAACTTTACTAGAATACATTAAGCTTGTGCAATATAGGGGTATTTTTATTTATAAAGTATAATTTCGGCCGGAACACCACTTTAACTGATTTTAGCAAATGGCTGCAATATAACAAAGAGTGAAAAATTTAAGGGGGTCTGAATACTTTCCGTCCCCAATATATTTCAACAAAGTCCCCAGAAGCTCAACAGTAATTCCACAGACTGTCAACTGATCATGGTTTTCTCAATCACAGTGAAATCCTTTTTTTCTGAGACTGGTAGTGGCAACCAAGTGTGTCATCTTCCTCCAGATGTGGGTAGGACTAGCAGGGCTGTGATTGGCTTTAACAGTGGCCAATCACAGTCCTCCTCCTGGAAACAGGGACCACCCCCCTAGCATAACTGCACCTAATCTCTTCCCCATCACAAGAGCTGATGATCGCAGCTACTGAAAAGTTAGAGAACCAATGTTTCCCATCTTTTACAATGTGTGGGGGCACAGTGCCTCCCCCTCGGTGCAGGTGCAGTGTGCGGAATTCTGAGATTGGAATGCATTATTGTGGCAGTAGCTGTGTTTCACTGACACTGCCCTGCACTGCTATGCTGATAGGGAGGGGGTCGCATGCCGGCAAAATAGGGCTTTACGTGCCACTTGAGGCACCCCTAGACTAAAGAGTATGTAGCCAAATGTGAATATATAATGTATTATGCCTCATTACTTAATAATTTATTTATTGAAGTGATTCATTATGTAAAAAACAAATAAAATAAGTAAAGTTTTACTTACAGTACGGAGTAAACAAATGGGTACATTTTCATTCTGATTTGTGACCTATTTTTCATGAGTTATGGTTCATGGTGTGGAAATTTTTTTACCAATGCAATGAATAAGGAAATGCAGAATTATTAATGAGGTAAGGGCAATAGACTTTATGCCTGAGTATGCTATATTTATAGGTAAAAGAAAAAGAGGAGATATTCCGATTGGGGGAAAAAAAATGATTCAAAATAAAGTTTATATACATTATATATATATATATATATATATATATATATATATATAAGGACTTTTTTTCTGGTGAAAGGCACCGGAACGCCGTTCTGCCACCTATGCCAGACAAAGACGGGGAAGCAGGCATGAATGGGGGGCTGCATAAGCCATGGATCATATATAGTTCTGGCTGCAGCATGCCTGAGACAGTGGAAGGTGGAGTGATATCATCCACATTCCGCTTCCCCCTGTAGACTGAATGCTCCTTTTGGCAGCAGCCTCTCTTGGATCTATGTGAAGAGAGAGAGAGAGCAAGCATGTGACACGTGTAGCCTGACTGCAGAGAAGCTGTGCAGTCTTTCTTGGTAAAGTATTCGTGCAGGATGGGGCTTTGTTAATGCTGCTTGGATGTGGGTCTGTGAGTGTCTCTGAGTTGTAAAGGGCTGTCTCTATGCTGGATATGATATGGGCCTGTCTCTTTGCTGTATATGGAGCTGTCTCTTAGCTGGTCATGGGGCTGTCTGCTGGATATGGAGCTGTCTGCTGGACACATACATATGTTTACATACCCTGGCAGAATTTATGATTTCTTGGCCATTTTATCATTCAGAATATGAATGATAACACAAAAACATTTCCTGTCACTTGTGGTTAGTGTTTGGCTGAAGCCATTTATTATCAATCAACTGTGTTTACTCTTTTTACCGGTTCAATACAGGGCATTTTCACCCCCTTCCTTCCCAGGCCAATTTTTAGTTTTCAGCGCTGTCGCAATTTAAACGACAATTGCACGGTCGTGCAACGTTGTACCCCAAAAAAATTGATGTCCCTTTTTCCCCACAAATAGAGCTTTCTTTTGGTGGTATTTGATCACCTCTGCGGTTTTTATTTTTTGCGCTATAAACAAAAGAAGAGCGACAATTTTGAAAAAAAACACAATATTTTTTACTTTTTGCTATAATAAATATCCCAATTTTTTAAAAAAAAAACAATTTTTTTCCTCAGTTTCGGCCGATACGTATTCTACTAAATATTTTTGGTAAAAAAAATCTCAATAAGCGTATATTGATTGGTTTGCGCAAAAGTTATAGCGTCTACAAAATACGGGATAGATTTATGGCATTTTTTAAAAAAAAAATATTTATTTATTTATTTTAGTGGCGATCGCGATTTTTTTCCTGACTGCGACATTATGGCGGACACGTCGGACACTTTTGACACATTTTTGGGACCATTCACATTTATACAGCGATCAATGCTATAAAATTGCATTGATTACTGTATAAATGTGACAGGCAGTGAAGGGGTTAACCGCTAGGGGGACACAAGGGGTTAATATGTTTCCTAAGGGAGTGTTTCTAACTGTAGGGGGAGGGGACGTACAAGGGGAGGAGACCGATCAGTGTTCCGCTGTACTAGGAACACAGATCGCTCTCCTCACAACTGACAGGACGTGGATCTGTGTGTTTACACACACAGATCCACGGTCCGGCCCGGTTAACGGGCAATTACGGGTGCCCGGCGGACCTCGCGGCCGCCGGGCACACGCCCTGGGTCTTGAGCAACGTGACGGGCACGCGTGCGCGCCCCCTAGACAGCTGGGAATCCCAGGCCGTCATATGACGTCCACCCAGGATGGGAGATCCCATCTGTGGACGTCATATGTCTATGGCTGGGTAGGGAAGTGGTTAAATCATAATAACAACAGAAACAACCCAAATAACCCTGATCAAAAGTTTACATACCCTGGTGATTTTGGCCTAATAACATGCACACAAGTTGACACAAAGGGGTTTGAATGGCTATTAAAGGTAAAATCTAAAGGAAATCAGACAACAAAAGTTGTATAGTGTGTATTGGGTCTAAGACTTTCATTGGGGTGTATTCATTTCTGCAGCATGGCCTTCAATGAATTGGTTAGGAAAAAACTTAAAATTTATTTCAAATACTTACCATAATTTTCCTTTCCTGATGGACTCCATGGCAGCCTACTAGTGGGTTAACCCCACCTCCTCTTCAATGCTATAGGACCCCATACCCATAAATTTGAACTCGCCGCTAGGGACTGCGTTCCATAACTAGCCACCTCTTTGACCAAATGGGTGGGAACTCCGCTGCCATGGAGTCCATCAGGAAAGGAAAATTACGGCAAGTATTTGATCATAAATTTTCAGTTTTCCTGACAGACTCCATGGCAGCCTACTTGTGGGAAATAACTAGCCAGACCATACGGGGTGAGTTATGCTGAACAAAAAAGCTTTAAAGGGGTTGTAAAGATAAAATTTTTTTCACCTTAATGCATTCTATGCATTAAGGTGAAAAAACTTTTGACAGTACCGCCGCCCCCAGCCCCCCCGTTTTACTTACCTGACGCCTCGAATCTTCGCTGCTCGTCCTCATTGCAGCTCAGCCTGGTCGCTGATTGGCTGCAGTGGATGGATTGAAAGCAGCACAGCCATTGGCTCGCGCTGCTGTCAATCACATCCGATGACGCGGCGCGCCGGGGGGCGGGGCCGAGTGATACAGCGAGCGGCTATAGCCGCCGGCTGTATCACGGGAGCGCGCCCGCAAACACTCACCACCGTGCGAGGGAGCTCGCATTAAGGTGGTAAATGCTTGCGGGGAGGAGCTGAAACAGCCGCCGAGGGACCCCAGAAGACCAGGTTCGGGGCCACTCTGTGCAGAACGAGCTGCACAGTGAAGGTAAGTATGATATGTTTGTTATTTTAAAAAAAAAAAAAAAAATTACCTTTACAACCCCTTTAATTTGCCCCATCAACTGACAGGATTCTTAAACCAAAGTTCACAGAAGATAGAGAAGCAGGCTCTATGCAGTAATGTGACATAAAAGTATTAATGGAGGCCCAAGAGGCTGCTTTGCAGATGACATCTGGAGTCACGTGCCGGGCTGCTGCCCACGAAGCCGCCATACCCCTCGTGGAATGTGCTGTCGCCGCCTCTGGAGGAGCCAAGCCCTTAGCTCTATAAGCCTGTTGAATGGACTGGACGATCTAGGCCGTAATCATTCTGGTTAAAGCTCGCTTCCCTCTGTTACTGCTGGAATACAGAATGAACAGGTATTCAGAGCGTCTAAAGGAGGAAGTAACTTGAAGGTATTCCTTCAGTATTTCACCTTTATTCAGAAGATGAACCTTGTGGACCCTGGAGACCTGAATGTAGGTAGGACGATTTCTTGGTTCTCATGGAACACTGAAGTGACCTTTGGATTTGAGCTGAGCATAGCCATAAGGACCACCCGGTCCTGGAAAAAGGTCAGGAATGGTTCTTCATGACCCAAGGAACCAATCTCAGAAACTCTTTTGGCCGAAGTGATAGCGACCAAGAAGGCGACTTTTGCAGAAAGGTCTTTGATAGAAAGCGGGGTAGACCCCATGATGCTGAGTCCAGGCAATGAGTCAAGAACAAGGGGAAGATCCCATTTGGGGAATCTTGGTTTTCTTTGGGGTCTGAGTCTTGACGCCCCACGGAAGAACTGCCGGATTAGCGGGTGAACAACCAATAATGTTCCGGAGAAGGCAGATAAGGCTGAGACTTGGACTCTGAGAGAGCTGATGGATAGAGACAGATATAGGCCAGATTGAAGGAAGCTGAGGCTATCCTGGATCTCTGGATCTCTAAATGATCTGCCCGTAGAGAATGAAAAAGCAACAAACTTGGCCCATATTCTCTTATATACTTTATTTTGCTCGCCTTTCTTGAGAGATCACTCTTAAAGCACACCCGAGAGATTCCAGCCTCTCCCTCTCAAAAACCAGACCATCAGTCTCAGTAATGCCGGGCAAGAGTGCAGGACTGCCGCGTGAGAAAGAAGGTCCGACCTGAGCTGGAGAGGCACCGAATCCCCAGCTGAGCTGAGCTGGGTCAGGAGGGGAAACCATGGCCTGTTCAGCCAGTAAGGTGCAATCACCACCACCTCTACAGCTTCCGCTTGGAGTCTCCGTAAGGACTTGAGGATGATCGGGAGCGGGGGTAAGGCGAATGCCCTGTAAAAGTTCCACTGATCTGTCAGGGCATCTATTCCGAAGGCCTGGCTGCAACAGACTCGAGTATAGTACCTTTTGAGCTTGAAATTGCAGGGGGATACAAATAGATCCACTTCGGGATCTTCTCCCAGGGACAGGATCCACTCAAACGTCTGCCCATGAAGAGACCACTCGTTGTCCAGCTGTGTACTGGACAGGAAGTCCGCCTGGACATTCTGGGCTACGGAGATGAAGACTGCCGAAATATTGGCCAGGTTCTTCTGGGCCAAAGACATGATGGGTTCGACCTCTTGGAGCAGGATGGGGCTCCGAGTGACCCTGATGAAGCCACGTGACGCCACGCGTAGGGACAGGCACCGCCCACTGTCAGCAGTGTATGAGCTTGCCGCTCGTTTGGATACACTGTACTGTTCGTTGCTTTACTGTGTGAGTACCCTGTATGTTGCCAATGTTTAATAAAGCCGGAAACATGCTCTAAATACTACACTATATGGTATCTTCATCTTTCCATTTACTATGATGTTTCCCATGCATCTGAGGTCTGATATGTGACAGTCCATAACCTAGGACCCCCTGCACAGGAGACACCACCAGCGCTGTCTGTTCTATGCTGTAACCTCAGTATAGTGAGGTAAGAGGTCATTATCTACCGCTAGAGGATTGTTGCATGGAGAAGATCCTGTTATACACTTCGCATCCACCAGTCTTCTGAACAAATGTTATCTAAACCCAGCTGCCATCTGCATGATTTAATTGTCTGTCATCACTAAAGAAGCATTTAAGCTGTTTTGTTGTTGCACTAAGTCACCTTGATTGAACTGGATTATTACTTTTTCAAGTTTGAGCACCCCCTGTTGGCGCTGGACACTATACTGCATGTTGCACAGTTTTGAAGATCACTTTGGACATTCAATGTAACATTGTATTATTTGGCATTTTTTGCTTTCATGTTATTTAGTTTTTAGCTATTCATTCATTTATATGAATCACGGTTGATTGAACTATAATAATTTCCGGGTATTAATTCACAGCACTTTGTACTAATACTTAATGTCTCAGCGGTAATCACTATTTTATTGAAAAAAATTGTTTTTATTTTATTTAATATTGTAGACTTCACTATGGTTTTATTACTTCACTCAAGCTGAGATACATATATGTATAGCCTTTTTAGGTGGGCTCCACGTTTTATCTATTATTTTTTTATGCACATACTGCTTGCAGGTCCACATAGTGCGATACCCCTCATTGTGGTTTAGATCACCACCTTATGCCTCAGTGAAGGCAAGAGTGTAGCCCCCTACCCAAGTACACCTATATATTGTAGTCTATTGCAGGATTAGCGCAGCACCATCCCCATCTCTCAGTTAAAATTTACACCAGGGGCTAAGGCTGGACCCCATTCGGTGCAGGCTGCTTTCCCTATCTAAAATCACCTATACCACCATTTCTTGGTAGCGCAGGAATAACATACCCTATACCGAGTGCCCCCTTGCCCCCTCATATAAGAGACTGCTGTGATGTTGTCCATCCTTAGTACCACTGACTTCCCTTTCAGGAGATGAGAGAAGGATTGAAGGGTACACCAGGCCACCTGAAGCTCCACGATGTTTAAGCCCGGATTGTGGAGACAGCATACCACTTGCCTTGTGCCATTTCTGAAATGCAGAGGACTCCTCATGCAGCACCGATGGCATCGGTCGTTACCGTGACCCATAAGATGGGGGCGATGAAGTGGCAAGTGAGTAGATTCTTGTGCTGAAGCCACCAAAAGAGGCTGTTCCTCATTACTGATGTTATGCGAATGGACTGATTGATGTCCACCAAATTCCATTGCTGAAGGAACCCCGTCTGAAAGGGGCATAGCCTCCACAGAGACCACTTGACCATGGGGGTCATAGAGACCATCGTGCCGATAATTCTTAGGCACTGTAAGGCTCTCAGGCGTGAGGAGTTCAGAGCCCGTATAATTCTTTCCCGAATAACTGGGATCTTCTCCACAGGAAGAGAGCTGGTGCTTTCCACTGTGTCGAACTGGGCCCCCCAAGTATATCAGGCACTGGACTGGTACTGGATGGCTTTTCTCCAGGTTTAGGAGCCAATGTGGAGATAACCTGCTCCTTGTGGATCAACAATTGTTCCTTGTCCTTGGACAGCAACAGGAGGTTGTTGAGGTAATGGTACAAGCATATCCCTTTTGTCCTGATGAGGGCCACCACAGCCAGTAGGACTTTTGAATAGACTCGGGGTGAGGTCGTCAGCCCAAAAGGGAGGCAGGTAAAATGCAGATGTTCTTGCCTGACTTGGAATCGAAGGTATTTGTGGAATTCCTCTGCCACTGGCATATGGAACTAAGCAAGTCGATTGAAATTGGCTGCACGGGGCGTGGCCTGGACCTATATGGCGTAAGGAGTGAAGAACAGGAGCTCCGCTTGCCTATTATCCGAATCCATATATCCTGGTGTTAAAACTGCTTATTATACACCCACCTTGGGTTCCTTGTTCCCCCCTGCCCACGGAGACTAGACATGTGCATTCGTTTTCGTCCGAATGCATTTTCGTCCGAATTTCAGGTATTTTCGTTATCGTTTTAAACAAACGATAACGAAAGTGCAGAATCCGAAAAACGAAAGATCCAACATAAACAAATGCTTTATTTTCGTTTTTGTTGCTACAATAGTTCGATATAGATAGGAGATTCGACATGATGATGACAATAACAATCTGTGTCCAAACCTGTGGTTGAATATGCCTAACCTTAACTCTAATAGTCCAAGATTGTTCTACATAGAGAGAAAAGATTCGACGTAGGGGAGAAAAGATAAATAAAAATAATGATGATGATGAATGTTATTGGCTGATTGTAACCAAAGAGGAGGAGCAGTAAAATAGCTAGAACTGAGTACACACATACTTTGGCTTTTGATGTCTGTTGAAAGTTCTAAGAATATTCGACGGAGCAGGTAAACTATACGGCGTCGTACAGTTTAGCTGCTCCGTCAAATCTTCTATGAATATTCGACAGACACCATAAGCCTTCAATGACAGATTCGACCTTAATTTGGATTTTCGGACGAATGCAATTTTTAACGAAAAACTAAATAAATAAAAACGAATTTCGGAAGTAACAAAATAAATGTATTTTTCGGACGAAAACGAAATTCTGAAACGAAATATTTCAGTGTGCACATGTCTAACGGAGACCATGTTGCCGCCGAAACAAAAAGCAGATTCAGCCACTAAACTGGCGAAATACCAGCACACGGATAGGGAGGCTGGGGAGGAAAATGGCTCCCGCTCCTCTTCCCACACGGATCCGGCTTCGGAGGATACTGTACGAGTGCTGGAAGCTATTTCAGATTGCAAAAGCACATTGACAAGCAAAATTGAGGAGGTGAAAGTTGATGTCTCACTAATCCGCCAGGATCTACAAAAATTAAGAGACCGAGTCAAGGAGACAGAAGCTCGCATCAGCCACGTGGAGGACGAGATACCGCCGCTACAAGTTCACACCGAACGCCTACAACACCAGCTTAACATTGTACTAGCTAAGCAAGACGATATGGAAAATCGTCTCAGGAGATGTAACCTACGATTTGTAGGTCTGCCTGAGGGTTCGGAGGGCTCTGACCACCCCTCATTTCTGGAGAATTTACTTGTTAGCACCTTTGGGAGAGCCGAGTTCTCCACATCCTTTGTAGTTGAACGGGCGCACAGACTGGCGGCTAAACCTTCCCCCCAGGGTGCGCCGCCAAGAACATTTATTGCTAAAATGCTTAACTTACGCGACCTAGACGCTGTTCTTCGGCTTACCAGACTGAAGGGCAACATCCCCTTTAAAAACGGCGAAATCAAGGTGTTCCCGGATTTCTTGGCGGAGGTCCAAAAAAAGAGAGCCCACTTCACGGAAGCTAAACGTCAATTGCGGATCCGCCATTACTGCTACGCGATGCTCTTCCCGGCGAGATTGCGTGTTGCAGGAGAAGATCGAGCATATTTTTTCGACACACCGGAGGCCGTCCTTGCCTGGCTGGAGGATAAAGCGTCGCTGGGCCGTGCACCTGCCTAATACTTCAGGCAATGAGCGCTTGGCTCAAGGAATGGAACATGCTCCACTATGCCCATGTGCCATTCAAAGCACCTGAATTTTACCCCCCTCTGCAGGTACTGTGCCTCCATTATACATTATTTTCTTTTCCCCTGTCTGTCACCAACAAGTCCTCTCGTTTGTCACGAAGGATGACTACCCTCCGGACCGAATTGCTCCCTCCATCCTTGACTAATAAATTCCTCTGCTACCCCCAAGCTCCTATATCTATCCTCCTACATCATGTGTGCCCCTCGTGGTTGGACTCGGACAGGAGTCCTGTGGGCAGTCATGTAAAATAACCCCGATCCCTAGATCCTTTTGGCAAGTTAACACCCGCCAAGGCACCTGGAACAAGGAAACTGGACGTTTCGTCCCCTCGATCAGGGACCTCACTCCTGCTGCTATTGCTCTCTCTACAGCGAATTATCGCCCCCCTAGTTGTGGGAGTCCCCGTGGATCCCGTTAATTCTAATTTTCAATGCAATGTTTGCTTCTATGCACAAGTAAGGTTTCCCTGGCCTACCCGGTCCCAGCAAAATGCATTTGATATAAATTTGATGCATTGCTTACCGGGGTACGTTAGTGTGTTGATACAGTTACATATAGAATGTTTATGTTGGTTTAATGTTCAGTTTTTATACTACATGCTGAAGAGTAATAGATCTTGGTGTTTCATTTTAAAAATACAGTCGCTTTACATTATGGCAAATTTTTGTATGTTGATAGCATACAGGATGTTTACTGGCTCCTTTTGCCCTGTCCTGTTCAGTTCGTTTTGGGACCGGCGGAAGGCAGCGTGGGCCCTCCTGATTTTGGGAGGGTCCGGGGTGTCATGGGCCTTGGATGTCTGGTATTTAATTATCTACTCCTGCTATCATGTTGGATGTTAAATGTCTTACGTGGAATGTGAGTGGCCTCAGGGCGAAGCCCAAACTAAATGCAGTTTTATCATATCCCAAAACACAACATGCAGACCTCATAGTGTTAGTTGAAACCCACCTTACTGGTCAACTTCAGATGATGCTCAAGAAGCCATGGGTGGGATGGTTGTATCAAGCTCCTTATTCTGCCACCTCTAGGGGTGTTGCTATACTGGTGGCCAAAACAGTACAATTTATATTAATAACGCTCAAGTCTGATCCCCAGGGCAGATTTTCATTTTTACATGCTAAATTGCATGGCCTAGAGGTATTAATATTAGCATTCTATATACCTCCTCCCTTCCAATTCAATATCTTAAATGAAGGGTTAGCATTTATGTCCCAATTTCCTACCGTTCCTGCGCTCTGGCTAGGAGATTTTAATAATGTCATGAACAAGGACCTAGACCGACTATCACTAACACCCCACGATAACCCGCCCCAATCGTACACTAGATTTGGTAAAATTCTCACTGATCTTGCCCTTATAGATACATGGAGACACCGTAACCCTCTGGATAGGGCATACTCATGCTTCTCCATGACGCACAACACCATGTCACGCATTGACCTCATTTTGCTATCCCGTACCCTTATTCCTTTGCTGGGAGAGGTGGGATATAACCCGTGCGTCCTATCTGACCATGCTCCATACTGGATTAAACTTCGAGTCGATTCCCCCCTCAAGACATACAACTGGAAACTTAATCCATTCTGGTTGACAGTTATTCCCGATTTGGGAGAAGTCACCACTGAGTGGGATTTCTTTTTCCAGACAAATAGAGACACAGCACCTTTTGGTGTGGTTTGGGACTCTTTCAAATCTCATGCCCGCATGATCCTATCCCAACGTATATCACCTGGGATGAAAGACTTCATCCCAGGTGATTGGACAAGCAGAACAGTCCCTCGTGGAATGCGGAGAACGGGCGGGTCGTCTTTTGACATATCTGGCACACTTGGACCATAGACCTCCCATGGTGGTCTCTCTCCGAGCTGCTAATGGCATGTTATTGACTGACCCTGATGAAGTGGCTGGGGAGTTCCGCTCCTTCTTCACATCCCTATACTCCTCTACCACTAACAATCCTAAGGAAGAGATAATGTCACTTTTATCAGACATAGAACTACCCAGCCTTACACAACCCCAACTTGAGCTGTTAGAGGCCCCCATCACTGAAGACGAAATAGCAAAGGCGCTATCCTTGCTCAACCCATATAAAGCACCAGGGTCAGGTGGCCTGCCCCTTGAGTTTTACACAGCCAATAGTAAGACCCTAATTCCCAGACTTCTTGAGCTATTTTTCTTTATATTTGAATCCGGCTCTTTACCATCCTCCATGAGCGAGGCCTATATAGTACTAATACCCAAACCTGGCAAGAACTTAGAACTCCCTGAATCGTACCACCCAATATCTCTTCTCCAACTAGATATTAAAATCTTAGCCAAGATCCTGGAGCTCCGCCTAAACGAAGTGATCCTCACATTAATCCACCCGGATCAGACTGGGTTTATGCCCGCAAAAAACACGGCATATAACCTACGTAGACTCCATATGAATTTACAAGCTGAACATGATGTACTGGGCTCTAGAGTTGTGGTGTCTCTTGACGCCACAAAGGCATTCGACTCCGTTGAGTGGGAATACCTTTGGGAGTGCCTTGCAAGATTCGGTTTTGGACCCAGTTTTATTAAATGGATTCGACTTCTATATCAGAGCCCATGCGCCAGGGTCTTGGTCAATGGAAAAGTTTCTGATCCCTTCCCTCTTTCAAGGGGCACATGACAAGGATGTCCTCTATCCCCCCTGTTATATGCTCTTGCAGTAGAACCCCTTGCTTCCTCCCTTAGAATGCACCCAGGTATCAGAGGGCTGAGTCATGGAAACTTGCTGGAAAAGATTAGTCTGTATGCAGACGATATGTTGCTATATTTGGCAGATGCAGGCCCATCCTTACAATTAGCCCTAGAGGTGATTCAAAACTTTGGCAGATACTCAGGCCTGAAGATTAATTGGAACAAGTCCCAAATCCTCCCGATAGATGTAAGGGCCCCCAAAGAAATACAGACTTCCTCCCCACTTCTTAGGGTTATTTCCATGACCTACCTTGGAATTGTGGTAATCCGCTCGTCGGAGGACGATATCCGACTCAACATAGAACCCCTAATAACGATGCTGAAATCTAAGACACAGACTTGGGCCAAATTACCCCTTGGGGTGATGGGCCGCATAAACCTAATTAGGATGGTCCTCCTCCCCAAGTTTTTGTATGTTATGTGGCATTCCCCTGTATACTTACCTTTAAGGATCCTTAAATCTATCGAGGCCCTCCTTAACTCTTTTGTCTGGGGGTCAAGCCGCAATAAGTTGTCCTGGCAAACACTGAAAAATCCTACTGAACTGGGTGGGGTGGCGCTACCTGATTTTAAACTCTACTACCTGGCGGCGCAATTATCCCACTTTTTCCATTTGGATAAACAGGACAGAAACCGTTATTTGACCTGACCCTAATATGCTCCCCTCATGATCGTAGACTTACCCACCCTTTCCAGATTCTATTTAGAGGCATTGCAGGTACCGGCGGGCTGGGCAATCAGAAAGGGCTACTATACAATCTTTGCAGAATCTGGGAGGTGGTGAGGCGCAGATTGAAGATACCACCCACACACCCCTATGGGACAACCCCAATCTAGGGGAACTATTACCTATACCAAATAATGATCTGTTGCTTAACCCGGGGGTAAGGCTTTTGTCGGATGTCTATTGTGATACTGTCCTAAAATCGTTCCAACAACTTAATACTATGCATTTTCGATACCTCCAGCTCCGTCACGCCCTCAGGGCTCACTTCGGTGTAATTTCACCTAATATAGAACAACTAGATGTCCTCTATATTATGCTGGGATCAGACCCCCGCAAACTTATTTCGGGGGTTCTATAATTCTTTGCTTCGCCCCACAGCGATGACCCTTGCATATAAATTGAAAGATCTTTGGTCTGGGGATGTGGGGCGGGCTGGAAGACGACGAGTAGGAGGACGCATTAGACGCCTGTAAAAAGGTCTCCACTAAGCTTTCGGATCGCCTCACACAACTTTACATTATACACAGATCATATTTGACTCCTCTCCGTCTAGCCAAATACAAACCAGACCAGAACCCACAGTGCCCCAGATATGATAGTCCTTCCAGCACCTTTTTTCATCTCCTTTGGTTATGTCCAGCAATACAAGACTACTGGTCCCAAATAGTGAAGTTTATCCACGATGAAATGGGTTCCCCCTTAACGGTGTGCCCCAAACAATGCCTACTGGGGGTGTTCCCAGACCCTGATTCGGATGAATTTAATAAAATATTTCTCTAGGAGTCATTGTTTATTGCCAGGTTACTTATAGCCAGGAAATGGCTACAGACTGCACAGCCAGCACTTCAAGAGTGGATATCCTCTATAAATAACGTTCTGCCATATAAAAAGGAAATTTATGCCCACAGGGGCTGCCCGGCCAAAAATGGCAACATTTTGGACACTTGGTTAGGGAATGCTATCACGTGCAATATGTTATCTGATTAAAGTATCTGGGGACATGTGTACTTCTAAATATTGTTTTGAAGTTTAGGTCTTTGGTGTCCCTCTGCTCTATAACTGCTTCAATATACGTACCATGTCATTATATATACATATGCCCTGTTGTATACTTCATTTATCTGGACTTCTTTGTTGTTATTTGAACTTAATGCCAATGTACTGTCTAACTTTGTATCCTGTATGCCATTTGCTTTTCAAATAAAACACCACTGTGATGGGAGGGCCTGTGGAACTCAGAATACATCTTATGTCTAAGTCACCCTGTGCTATCCTGGCACAGGGTGAGTGAGAAAATATATCTTGGACTACTTAAAATGGGACAGTAATATTTGTCCACAATATCTCCCAGGATGTATGTAGAGACTATTATTGGTTTGATTGATTCTGAACTCAACCTGTTAAATGAGTGAGCTGATCACATTAGCCTCCAGGACTGGCTAGGAGCCGAACTGTTGATGAATAGGCTGAGGAGGGGGGAGATTGTTGTTTGTATTGTTAATTGTAATTAGCTCCTGTTATTGTGTTTATACTACTGTGTGAAGATCGGTGCCCACAAGTCTGTCCTACAGGTCATGTCCCTGAGTCACCTGGTCTGGGTAAATTTAATAGTAAATTAGCTCATGTTAATTAGGTTAGCTTTGAGTCATCCTGGTGTATAAATTTGTGTGAGATCTCAAATAAAGAGTTAGTTCTGATGTACTCCAAGACTGGTGTTGTCTAGTTCTTGGGGGTTCCTATAGCCAGATCACATTGTCCTCTATACAATGTAGGAGACGGGACGACTCCTATTGGAGTTCATGTTAGCAACAAGCAAGTGTCGCCTTGTTTTCTGCTCAGAGCAGTTGGAATATCTGAAATCTGTTCCAGAACTTAGGAAGCGGTATATGACGGAAGCACTTAAGCGAAGTGAGGGACGTTCCGTGACAACCACGTTATTTGGAAATTGGCTGCACAGCTTGCTGGATGGTAGACAGGGTCTCCATTTTGAACTTTTTGTATTTTATGAATGTGTTTAGGTAGGTTAGATAAATCACTAGGCGCCATGAACCATTTTTCTTCTGAACTAAGAAGAGAGGGGAGTACACCCCCTCGAACTCTTCGTCCTTTGGGACGAGCACCACCGCTCCCTTTCAGCGAAACCACGTAGGATAGTAACACCTGCTTATTTTCTTCTGACCATGAAAGCAGGGTGGAAATATATGCGGGGGGGAGGAACACTGGTGAAGGACCATGTATGGTCTGAGTATAACGTCTTGATGGTCCAGTAATCCGAGATTGAGGCCACCCAGATGTGCCGGAAGAGAAGCAAATGAGCCAATACCCGACCCGCCTGGGCGGGCCCAATCTCAAAACGACTTAGCCGATTCACGACCACTGGACACCTGGCTTTTTGCAGACTTTCGGAAGGGAGCCTGCCCTCTGTTCCAATTCCTTCTGAAGTCCCGGCTGGACCTATAACAGCGTGCTTCCCTTGAACGCTTGAAACTGTGTCTTCTGAGCTGAGGTCTCTTCTGACCGAACAGACACCTATTCTGGGGTAGGAAGCCCAATTTACCACCGGTGGCGCAGGCTATAGCACTGTCCAGCCTGTTACCAAATAGCGAGGAGCCCTCAAAGGGAATCCTACACCAGGCTTGTTTGGATGCCAGATCAGTGACCCAAGGCCGTAACCACAAGGCCCGCTTAGCCGTGACTGAAGATAGCATAGTACGGGCCAGCAGGCGGATCAATAGAAGCCTCCCTAAGGAAGGCCACTGCCAGCTTCAGTTCCTGAACTGCCAAGCCACTGGCCAACTCTTTTGAAACCCCCCCCTGAGTACGGAGTCCACATTCTCTGTCCAGGTTTCCATAACCTTGGACATAGCCGCTAAATACTCTTGAGGTCTTGGTCTATTCTTCTCTTAAGACCGTCCTTGAAGGATACCGCATCTTCTAAGGGAAGAGTGACGTGTTTTGCCAGACGTATCAACGCTGCGTCCATGAGGGGAGCATTTTCTAGATGTTTAACTTCCTCTGCCTTGAAGGGATATATTCTGGAGGTTTTGCTTGACATAGAGGCCTTCTTGTCTATTTTTTCCCACTCTTCGTCAATAATATCCTTCAATTCCACAAGGAGCGGGAAGTTAGAACATTCTTTTCCCAAGTGTTTAAAGAACTTCCTTTGTTTAGCCGGCGGAGTGGAAGGGCCTTCCCACTTCAGGGCCTCTTTGACCGCCTTGACTAGCAGAGAAACAAGAGCAAAATCGAAACCTTCGGCAAACTCGTCTCCCTCTAGCTCGCTATCCGAAGATCCGGGAGAAGCATCGCAGGGCTGGAAAGGGCCTGTATCCTCCTGGGCCTCATCAGCCAGGGAGCCAGATAGTGTGGTGGACTGGCTCCGCATGTGGGTTGTACTCCAGTCTTTCAGGGATTGCTGCACCACACGCTTAATAGGAGACTCCATCTGTTGGTTTTCTGTCTCTTTTTCTCCATGTGGGAGAATTTCGTAGTATAGTGTCCCATAGAAAATGTTGATTCTGAAAGTAAAGGTTTTCTGACAAATCTGTTGGGGTGTACTCATTTATGCTGAGCACTGTATATATACAGGTGCATTTCATAAAATTTTAATATCAAAATGTTAATTTATTTCAGTAATTCAATTCAAAAAGTGAAACTCATATATTTTATATAGATCCGTTACACACACAGAGTGATTTTATTCAAGCGTGTCTTTCTTTTAATGTTGATGACTATTCCTTACAGCTAGTGAAAACCCAAAATTCAGTATCTCAGAAAATTAGAATATTACAAAAGACCAATGAAAAAAAATATTAAAATATTTTTAATACAGAAATTATGGCTAACTGAAAATGATGTCCATGTATACAGTATAGTATGCAATATAGATGGGGAACTCGTATTGATTAGTGGTTCCAAATTAATAATAACTACTGCAGTAGGGAACAGACACAAAAGATACATACCGCATCTTTCCAAATAACTGTTCTGCTTTATTATGACGCAATTGAAGGATTTTATACACATGATTACGTAGGTATCACATTAATATTACAATTGTACTTTTATGGTAACAAGGGGCAGACTAATTCTAATCAGGACTCGAAAGAATGCAAACATGTACTGAAAACATTATTAGTGCCGTGTGCACAGTGAGTGCAGTGTGCAATACATACAATAGAATACAATTATATACAGAACTTATAAATTTCCTTTACAGTCTCCTCTCTTTTGATCAATATCTTGATCACAAACCATACCCACACGCTTAGGTGGAGATAGTCCTGGCCAAAGAGGCAAAAACGCCATTGTGGATGATTGATAAGACGTATCTTATCAGAGTACTGGCTGTACACTCCTGTGGCCAGAATGGCCTTCTAGCTTAATTGTTGGCATGCTGACTTATCAGCATATGTAAACACAGACAATTCTACATAAAATGGAAGACATACAAAAGACAAATATGACTTCAACATGACTAAACTACTTTTCAAATCACATTATATATATATATATATATATATATATATATATATATATATATATACATATACATATACATATACACACACACACACACACACACACACACACGCACATATACATACATACATATATATATATATATATATATATATACACAGTATCTCACAAAAGTGAGTACAACCCTCACATTTTTGTAAATATTTTATTATATCTTTTCATGTGACAACACTGAAGAAATGACACTTTGCTACAATGTATAGTAGTGAGTGTACAGCTTGTAGAACAGTGTAAATTTGCTGTCCCCTCAAAATAACTCAACACACAGCCATTAATGTCTAAACCGCTGGCAACAAAAGTGAGTACACCCCTAAGTGAAAATGTCCAAATTGGGCCCAAAGTGTCAATCTTTTTTGTGGCCACCATTATTTTCCTGCACTGCCTTAACCCTCTAGGGCATGGAGTTCACCAGAGCTTCACAGGTTGCTACTGGAGTCCTCTTCCACTCCTCCATGACAACATCACAGAGCTGGTGGATGTTAGAGACCTTGCGCTCCTCCACCTTCCATTTGAGGATGCCCCATAAATGCTCAATAGGGTTTAGGTCTGGAGACGTGCTTGGCCAGTCCATCACCTTTACCCTTAGCTTCTTTAGCAAGGCAATGGTCGTCTTGGAGGTGTGTTTGGTGTCATTATCATGTTGGAATACTGCCCTGCGGTCCAGTCTCTGAAGGGAGGGGATCATGCTCTGCTTCAGGTTTTCACAGTACGTGTTGGCATTCATGGTTCCCTCAATAATCTGTAGCTCCCCAGTGTCATCAGCACTCATGCAGCCCCAGACCATGACACTCCCACCACCATGCTTGACTGTAGGCAAGACACGCTTGTCTTTGTACTCCTCACCTGATTTCCGCCACACATGTTTGACACCATCAGACCACAGGACATGGTTCCAGTAATCCATGTCCTTAGGCTGCTTGTCTTCAGCAAACTGTTTGCGGGCTTTCTTGTGGATCATATTTAGAAGAGGCTTCCTTCTGGGACGACAGCCATGCAGACCAATTTGATGCAGTGTGCGACGTATGGTCTGAGCACTGACAGGCTGACCCCCCACCTTTCAACCTCTGCAGCAATGCTGGCAGCACTCATACGTCTATTTCCCAAAGACAACCTCTGGATATGACGCTGAGCACGTGCACACAACTCGTTTGGTCGACCATGACGAGGCCTGTTCTGAGTGGAACCTGTCCTGTTAAACCACTGTATGGTCTTGGCCATCGTGCTGCAGCTCATTTTCAGGGTTCTTGGCAATCTTCTTATAGGCTAGGCCATCTTTATGTAGATCAACAATTCTTTTTTTCAGTTCCTCAGAGAGTTCTTTGCCATGAGGTGCCATTTTGAACTTCCAGTGACCAGTTTGAGAGAGTGATAACAACAAATTTAACACACCTGCTCCCCATTCACACCTGAAACTTTGTAACACCAACAAGTCACATGACACCGGGGAGGGAAACTGGCTAATTGGGCCCAATTTGGACATTTTCACTTAGGGGTGTACTCACTTTTGTTGCCAGAGGTTTAGACATTAATGACTGTGTGTTGAATTATTTTGAGGGGACAGCAAATTTACACTGTTATACAAGCTGTACACTCACTACTTTACAATGTAGCAATATACTGTCAGGGCTTTTTTTCAGCAGGAACGCGGGGGAACGCAAGGGGTGCTGGGGTGTGCTGGAGGGTCTACTGATACTGGCTGCTGGGAGATCTATTGTTGCTGGAGGGGATCTGTTTTTGTGTAGTGGCCTTTTGTTGCTGGGGAGGTCTATTGTTGCTGGTGGGGAATGTATTGTTGCTGGGGGAAGTTATGTTGCTGGGGGGGTCAACTGCTGCTGGAAGGGATCTACTGTTAAAGATGGGGTCTATTGTTTCTGGCTGCTGGAGAGTCTATTGATGCTGGCCGCTGGGAGATCTGGTCTTGCTGACGGGGGTCTATTGTTGCTGGGATGATATTTTGTCGCAGGGGTCCTATGTTGCTGTGGGGTCTATTGTTGCCGGAGGGGTATATTGCTGCTGGCTGCAGGGGATCTATTGTACTGCTTTTATTGTTGTCATTACCAATTTCCATACAAATTACTTTAGCATAGCATGACATAATCATACTTGGCTCTGTATTCTCTGAATGAGACAGTGCTAGGAGGTGGGTAGGGGGTGAAACCAAGAGATGTTGCTCAGAGGTGGGTAGGGGGCAGAGACAAAAAGTGACTCAGTAGGTGGGAGTTCCAGCACCTATTCTCTGTGAAAAAAGCCCTGGATATAGTACCCTAGACTGTGATTCCAAGGGGGAAAAAAAAATCAGGGAAAAAGATCAGTAACATTCTCTGTGAGATCCAAATGGAGGACTTCAGCTGCTGAGACAAAATATAAGCAAGTGAGCAACACGCTCTCAAACCAAATCCCATAGGGAGAGAGTCCAACATCCCCTTAGGAGCTTGAAAAAATATAAGAAAACATTCAGGCAAAAGTTTTCTAGTTTCTTATGCCACGTACACACGATCGGAAATTCCACCAGCAAAAGTCCGATGTGAGCTTTTGGTTGGAAATTCTGACCGTGTGTATCCTCCATCGATTGGAGGATTGGACTAGGTTCTCTATTTTTCCTTCGGAAAAAGTTCCTATCAGAAATTATGTCGTCTGTATGCAATTCCAACGTGCAAAAAAACATGCATGCCAAGTATGAGACGGAAGCTGTCACGTACCTTACAGCGGAGCCTGAAATGACGAGGGCGGCCTCTTGCACGGTCCCGGTCCTAGCACCCCTGGAGGTTGAGACAGGGCTGCTAGGGCGGCGGAAGGGTGCAGGTGCCTGCTGGCAGGATCAGGAACATGGAAGTCTTCGTAAAGAAGGTGGGACGCTGATCACTGGATGCGTTCAGGAGAGGTCCAGCAGAGATACTTGCAGGGTCAAAGACAGGCAGGAGTTGGCAACGTGCTGGCAGCGAGGTACACAATCAGCAGGCAGATTCGTAGTCAGGGACTGACGGAGGTTGGCAACAAACTGGCAGCGAGGTACAGAATCGGGAGACAGAGCCGTAGTCAGAAGTCCAAGCCGGGTTCAGTACAGGAAGCAAGGCAGACAGAGATGCAGGGATGATCCGAGAGTTTAGTCGAGGAAGGCAGAGGTTCAAAATCAGGGTCAAGTAAACAAGGCAACAGCAAGGGTTCCGGAACAAGCTGAGACAATCCAGCACTGATACTAGTATGCTGATCATTTAAATAGGGCGCCTCGATTCGTTGGCGCGCGAACGTGCACACGCTGACGTGTCCTCGTTCGTACGATTGAGTTAGGTGCGTGCCTAGTCCGGGGCTCGCTCGTTCTTACCGTACATCTGGCTGGCACAGGGGAACGAGCGTTTGTGATGGTTCTCTGACAGAAGCGCTCGGTCTGGTAAAACTAGCGTTCGTAATGGAGGTAACACATTCGTCACGCTGTAAATTTTTGGATCTTTTAATGCAGCACATACTTTTGTTCTTTATAATGCTAGAAGAATGAAGTTGTTTTGCTGCTGATATTCACACGGAGTTCTGACAAACTTATTTCTTTATTATTTCTTGTGCTCTCCTTAATAATATTTTTATTTTTTAAAGGCAGATCTCCATAATAATGTTTAGAACAATTTTTTATAGTGATATTTTTCCTTTTTTTATTTAAATCAAGATCTTCTTTTTTTGATTATTTTCAAATTATTTTCTAGTGATCTCCATAATTTTTTTTTTTGTGTGTCAAGTTACCACAACAACATTATTATCTTGTATTTTTTAACCTCAAGGAGGTTGGTGTCCCTTGTTAATTTGACATTGTATTTTTGAAATGTACCTGCCTACTCATAAACAAACTGTCCTTTTTTAATAAAAGCACATAGGCAAGTATTTGCTGAAAACAAAATTACCATTAATTCTGGGTCATAACAAAAGAAAGAGGGAAGGCAATGCTGGAGAAACTGCAGAAATTTGTGAAGCCTTTGGACCCCAGGGAAGATATCGACTATTTGAAAAAGAAAATTGGTAGCCTGAGGAGTCCATACAATAGGGAGCACAATCTGGTCCTGGACTCCGAGAGATCAGGAATAGCAGCAGATCACATATATGTCCCCAGGCTGTGGTCTTACAACAGCCTGCGTCTTCTGTCAGACCAGACAGAACCCAGGCCATCACACTCTTGTCTTACTTGCACTCTTCCCTGCACACTGTGGCTTTGTTTGTCGAGTTGTGGCAGGAGGTGGAGGAGGAGGATGGACAAACTCTGAAAGGTGTGTATTTTCTGTCAGTTGGCCACTCAACCCCTTATTTAGGGTCTGTAAAATTATGTTCTCACAGATGAGGCGGTACCTCTCCTTCATTTCCTGCATTTTTTCTGCTACTTTGCAGGCATAGGCCTCTTGAACGCTGGGGGGGTCTCTCAGGGTCACATGAGCATCCCGAATGAGGGCAAGTGCTGCCTCCTCCACGTTCCTCCCCTTCCTGGGCCTTTTTGGTGGAAGGTGGAGGGGAGGAACCTGGGATTGGGTCAGTCCACTGGGCCCGGCCACCTCCTGGCTGCCCCTTCCCCCTGCCACCTCCAGGCTGCCATATTCCAGACCCTCGTCCTGGCTGAGGCTTTCCTGTGTATAAAAAAGGGACATTAGTTTTTGCTTCATTAATCACACAAAATTTTCAGCTCATGACTGTTGCAAATTAAATGTTAATAAATAGAAAAGACTATAATTCTGACCCCAGCATTTTTCATTCTTGTCCCAATAATTTTAGGCCACTGCTGTCTAATGATATGTAAAACACTTTTTGTTCAATCATTAATTTCTTATCAATAATAACATCTAGTTAACTTAACATCATTAATTTTAGGACAAGAAATATGTAGAAACATACTATACCTGCCTCAAGCTGGGCTCCTCCACTTCTTCCTGGATAGAAGGCGCAGGTTGGTCCTCGGAAGCCTCAGCTGGGGGGGAAGCAAGTGTGGAAAGTGATGACCTCACTTTAGTCTGGTCTTCCAGAAAATGCATTTTGTTGTAGTACCACAGACTGGGTACATACACGTCCTCTGCTGCTGCTCATGACCTCTGGGATGCCAGGACCTTATTGCGCTCCTTCTTGTATGTGCTCCTCAAGCTACCAATTTTCAAAAAAATTCGCTGTCTGCATTGGGGACCTCCGTCTTCACAAATTCCAACAGTTTCTCCAGTGCTTCCTTCCCAGCTGGTCTGTTATGATATAAATTATTAAATTATGTTTGACTTGCCACAAACTGGGCAGCTCCCTGTACCTATTGATAAACTGGCTCATAAATTCAGGCTTTTTGAACAGATTCATTATTTCTGCAAGACAAAAAACAAGAGAAAAATACTAATGTCAGGCTAAACACTCATAAACTTATCACAATATAGGCCTCAATCTAGAAGCATTATAGGCCACTGATGCCCCAAGTTAAAATATTACCTTCGTTCTCACAACCGGCACTTCCTCCAGTCACAGATCGTACGTCCGACGCATGCACATTACGCTTTATATACGCTGTGCATGCGTGAAATTCCGCCCGCGTCGCCCGCCCCTGACATTCTTTCTAGAATACTCCCCGCCCCTTCTCTTTTGGCGCAGTGGGAGAGGACATGGCGGAGACACAGCAGGTGCGTAATTCCAGTAACGACGAGGAAAGCCCGGAGCCAGAAACGTACCGATCCTGGAGGAGATTTAAGGCCTCAAATATGTGCTTTGTAGAGATGGTGGAGATGTGGACATCTTGAAGAGGGCCGACTATGACAGGAAGCATGGACCTTACCTAAACCCAAATGTGAGAAAGGCCAAGATCATGTCTAAAGTTGTGAGAAGTCTGCACGGGAATTTTGGGGTACGACGATCCAAGGAGCAATTGAGGAAAGACTGGTCAGACCTGAAATTGAGGGAGCAGGATATAGAAGGATCAAGAAACTGCTTCTAAAAAGTAAGTAGTTGTCGTGTGTTCCTATTATTATTATTATTACTACTTGCATGCTGCTCCATGTGCTTTTCTTTACTGTTGTACGGTGTTAAATGGCAACTTTCAGGCTCTTGGGCACGGTAATCGGTCATAGTAAATATAGTTCGTTTGCCCACTAATAATACAATGTTTTATGCAGATACAGGGTTAACTACATTTGGTCATGCCTATTTGTATTAAAATAAGTTTAGTACATTGTTGTCTAGATGTGTTTGTAACTAGAATGAAATGCAAACTTGATTCAGTGTAATGTAAGGAGAGGACACTCAGCAGCTGTTTACAGAAGCACTAGTGTGGGACACCAGAACAAACTTTTTAGGGTGTCCCACACAGGTGCTCCAGGTGATACTAGGGGTGTCTCCATGTGTGAATATTGGGGACTTAAAGGGGACTTCCCTGTGGCATTCCCAATGACTTCAGAGGGGGCGGGGTCACCGGGTGGCCCCGCCCTCCATTATTTAAGAACCGTCAGAAAAGAAGCATCACACAGCGGGAGCCTCCCATCATGGTAGGTGCGGAGTGGCCCGAGAAGAAGAAGGGAAGAAGACGCCGGCGCCGCGGAGGAAGATGCTGCACAAGAACACCGGAGGAAGAACCAGAAGAACCAGAACAAGAAGAAGATGGAGGAAGAAACCGAAGGAAAATAGAAGATAGAAGATAGAAGAAAGAAGAAGCGTTTAAATAAAGGAATTGTCAAAAACTGTCTCTTGTCATTTTTAACATTTTTGACACTTTTTTTGTGAAATGGTAGGGGTACTTTTGTACCCCCTTACAATTTCACACAGGGGGGAGGGCTGGGATCTGGGGGTCCCCTTGTTAAAGGGGGCTTCCAGATTCCGATAAGCCCCCCGCCCGCAGACCCCCACAACCACCGGGCCAGGGTTGTGGGGATGAGGCCCTTGTCCCCATCAACATGGGGACAAGGTGTTTTGGGGGGCTACCACAAAGCACCCTCCCAATGTTGAGGGTATGTGGCCTGGTACAGTTCAGGAGGGGGGCCCGCTCTCTCGTCCCCCCTTTTCCTGCGGCCTGCCAGCTTGCGTGCTCGGATAAGGGTCTGGTATGGATTTTTGGGGTGACCCCACTCCATTTGTTTTTTAAATTTTGGCCGGGGTTCCCCTTAATACCCATACCAGACCTGAAGGGCCTGGTATGGAATTTAGGGGGACCTCCCACGTCATTTTTTTACATTTTGGTTCGGGGTTCCCCTGTGGGGAATTCCCATGCCGTTTTTAATCAATGAACTGTTATGTGTATTGTCGGACCAGCAATTCATTAATAGCCGCGAGTAGTTTTAAATGACTTTTTTTCCTTTGAAAAATCATTTTGCTGTTCTAAACACGGGTAACATGCGCCCCTTTCCAGGCATACTATAGGCAACCCCCAGGTACGAAATTTAAAGGAATATTACACTTTTATTGTTTCACTTTAAGCATTATTAAAATCACTGCTCCCGAAAAAACAGACATTTTTAAAACTTTTTTTTGCATTGATCCATGTCCCCTGGGGCAGGACCCAGGTCCCCAAACACTTTTTATGACAATAACTTGCATATAAGCCTTTAAAATTAACACTTTTTATTATTCATGTTCGTGTCCCATAGACTTTAACGGTGTTCGCGTGTTCGAACAAATTTTTTTGCCTGTTCGCATGTTCTGGTATGAACTGAACAAGGGGGCGTTCGGCTCATCCCTACTGGGGAGGTTAGTGAAGGCAAATATGCATGAAGGACAAAAAAGGAGCATTAAAAGCTTCTAGCATGCATGAGGACAAAGTGGACATTCACAGCATATTACAATCATGGTAATTAGGGAATGATGAAAGAAATACAATACATTAGCAAACATTAAATACATAGAATGTGATGTTAAAGGAGAAATCTTACCTTAATATAGTCCTTCTGCAGGACCTGAATGATGGCAGAACAGGTCTTTGGAATAATGATCCCCAGAGCCTGTGGGAGATGCCTGTTGAGAACTCTAGGTCCTGCAGACTTCTCCCCATCGCCAAGGTGGCGACGAGCCTCTTCTCGGGAGTGATGGCTTACTGCATTTAGGTGTCCTGCTTCGTAATATAAGGGGACAGCAAAGCCAACAGACAGTGAAAAACGAGTCCGTCATCCCGATAAAATTCCTGAAATCATCAGGATTATTCTCCTGGATCTCCCGCAACAAAGGCATATGACAGAATTGGTCACGCTAGAGCAACCAATTCTTCGTCCATGAACTCCTCCCCACCCTGTTCATGGACTGGGCTTGGGTCAAAGCAAGAACCCCAACACCAAGCCCCCGCACAGCATGAACTCTACTATGAGTACGTAACCACAACATGGCTTCAAAACGGTCGGCTGGTCAGAACAAACTAACAGAAAGGTCTGAGAAGAGCGAGCTGAAAATCAGAAACGAGCGGACAAGAACGCACTGTAAAACAAATACGTACTATAATAATACGTACTGAAACCCAGATGCCAACTGACTACACGCACTGAAGAACAGATACGAACCCACAAGCACAAACTGAAGAGCAGTAACGATCTGAAAAGCACGAGGCTGAAAATCTGAAAAGCGTGAATCCTCTCTCACCAAACTTCTACTAACACGAGATAAACACGAGATTAGCAGAAGGAGCCCAAAGGGTGGCGTGCTTCGTATGGAACTTCCCTTTTCTAGTGCCGTTGTACGTGTTGTACGTCACCGCGTTCTTGACAGTTGAAAGTTCAGAGAACTTGTGTGACCATGTGTATGCAAGCCAAGCTTGACCGGAATTCCGTCGGATAAACCTTCGAAAATTTTGATCGTGTGTACGCGGCATTAATTTTTCCGCTGCATTGTAGACAGTAGGGGGTGTAAAAATAAAACCTCAAAGCTTCTAGTAAGGACTCCTATAAAAATTATTTCCTCTGTTACTCTCTGTAGGTTTTGGCACTCTGTACTTACAAACTACTTTGCCTTTGCAGTAGCATTTGCCACTGGACATCCAGAAAACATGTCCATACAGACAAAATGCATACTCGTAAGATCCTGACTTGGGCATCTGGATATATCTTTTTGTAATCTCTGGAAGGGATGTTCACCTTTTGGCAACATATTTGGTAACAGGTAAAACAAGAAGTGGTATGTTATAAAAACAACTGTGAAGAACCACGCTCTATGCTTATGACTGATGACACGGTCCATCTGTCAAGCTGGAGGGAAAAGAGTGACTAGCAGACATAAAAGATCACATTTTTGCAAAGTCCTGTTTAATAAGAAGTTTCCCCCTGTGGACCACTTGTTCTTCTCGTTCTGGGGTCCTAAAAAGTTGAATTATTAATCCCAGCTATACTGGGCCAGAACTAGGGTGGAATCTGTGAGTTGCACAGACCCAGCAAGTGTCTGGGGCTGTAATGCAGCATCCTTAGTCACCTGGTCTGCTTCCATATGTGAGTTTTAATGTTAGTATGGCTACCTCAGCAAGAACCTGGAAGGCTGAAAGCAGCCAATCAAATTAACTTAGCATGCTTGATTGGTTTACCTGCCGAAGTAAAAACAAACTTCTGGCCCTTCAAATGGAACCAAAAGCTCTCTAATTCTCTACTATCTATATGAATATATACTCTTTTTATAGCTCACAGGCTTTGTTAACCACTTCAGCCCCGGACCATTTGGCTGGCCAAAGACCAGAGCACTTTTTGCGATTCGGCACTTTAACTGACAATTGCGCGGTAGTGTGACGTGGCTCCCAAACAAAACTGACATCCTTTTTTTCCCACAAATAGAGCTTTCTTTTGGTGGTATTTGATCACCTCTGCGGTTTTTATTTTTTGCGCTATAAACAAAAAATGAGCGAAAATTTTGAAAAAAAAACGCAATATTTTTTACTTTTTGCTATAATAAATATCCCCCAAAAAATATATTAAAAAAACTTTTTTTTCCTTAGTTTAGGCCGATATGTATTCTTCTACATATTTTTTGTAAAGAAAAAAAAAAAAAAAAAATCGCAATAAGCGTGCATTGGTTTGCGCAAAATATATATAGCGTCTACAAAATAGGGGATAGTTTTATGGCATTTTTATTAATAATATATATTTTTTTACTAGTAATGGCGGCAATCAGCAATTTTTATTGTGACTGCGACATTATGGCGGACACATCAGACAATTTTGAGACATTTTTAGGACCATTCACATTTATACAGCGATCAGTGCGGTTAAAAATGCATTGATTACTATGTAAATGTGACTGGCAGTGAAGGGGTTAGCACTAGGTGGCACTGTAGGGGTTAAGTGTGTCCTAGGGATTAGTTAAGTGGCCTCTATGATGAAATGTTAAAGTAGCATATATAAATGTACCATCATCCAGAAATCAATAATCAAAAGGGTTGGAAGCCAGATCCCCAGTCAGGCGACCAAAAATAGGAGCATATTGGACTATTCCGGTACAATAATAGTGGGTAATAATATGAAGCATATAACGGTAATAAAAATTATAATTGTTTTTATTGATGCAAAGGACAAAACAATGGTAATAAAATAAAACATAATAAAAGTACAGGTATATCACCAGTGGGATCATTAGTATAAAGTACAACACAAAATCTCAGATATCATATTCCTCGACTAGTTTCGCGGACATAAACCGCTTCATCAGGAGGGAATCTAGAGATGATTTATTCTGACTAAACAGTCTGAACCTGACAAACAGAAAATATACAATGGAGTTTACCAAAATACATAGTAAATACAATTATATTCCAGCATCAACATTCACAACAGGGTAATACAAAGTTGTGGGGGGAACAGGGGCGAATCTGCTTACCCAGGTCCCAACAGACCCCAGGCGCGCAGCCCCACCGCCTGAGGATGATCTCCCACGGCGACCTGGGGGAACTAACAAAATTACGGGGGTAATAAGCATAAGATGAATATTATAAAGTAATAGGTAACCTAGATTACCGCGCACGGGAAGTGAAGCATAAAACGATGAAGGTAATGATGGGAAATTAGTGGTGACAAGGTGGGTGACTAGTGAAAGATGTGAAAGATGACATGAAGTGAACCTTAGTGTGCAAAGAGTAAAAAGGATTGGGTATGGTGACCAATGAAGTGAAAAAAGTACTGAAAAACAGAAGGCAAAGTGGTGTTATGTGGTGTGGAGGTGAGAAAGTGAGAGGTGAAGGAATAGGGACAGAGGAAGGAGGAGAAGGAAAGGGGATGGGGCTGGGGACAAAGGGGAAGGGGGGAGGAAGGTGAGGGAAAGATAGGGAATGCCAGGGGGGAGGGGGGGATGGAAAGGGAGGAACAGGGGAAAATGGGGGGGGAAGAGGGGGGGAGGGGAGAGGAGGGATGGAGGGAAGGAAGGGGAAAGGGGAGGGGGGAGGGGGGGAAAGGACAGAAGGGGGATGTGACAGTGTGAACTAAGGTGAATGGGGGGTAGAGGTACCTGGTACTAGTATAATCACAGATGAATTCCCAGGGGGGGCACCCTGCCAGGGCAGATCCCATCATAGGGTAGATGGAAGGATAATACGGACTGTAAGCGATGGGTGAACACAAAACAAAGCGTGTTCACCTCAGCCTAGGGCAACTGCAGGGGAAAAACCAGTGTGTTAGATAAAACCAATAATACTGCCCAGGGGTACGGGACTTGAGTGAAAAGATAGGTAGGTACTAACCTCAAACTGGCGCTAGGCTGGTTAGGATACAGAGACCTGGGGGTCAAGGACCGACCGTCAGGCTAACAGGCATAGTAGCCATTTGTAGCTCCCGACCCTGCGACGCTGCGCCGCGCTCCGGTGGGACGCCGGCGCATGACGTCACAGGGTCAGAGGTTCCACAAGGCGCGCGCGCGCGCACCGGCCATCTGGCCACGGGAATAAGGTCCCCGCCAAGACCAGTGCAAGAGGAGGGGGCGGTCCCATGTCCGAGACCGATCCCTCCACCAGGGACCTCACCAGGCCGCCGCGGGAAAACACAGGAGGAGGGGCCCGCGCCGGCGCCCTGGCCGGGACCAGGACTGGGAAAGCAGAGTCCCAATACAAAAAATAAAAAGACAACAATTGGGTCCTAGGGAGTGATTCTAACTGTGGGGGGAGGGGCTACGTGTGACACATTACTGATCACGGCTCCCGATTACAGGGAGCTGTGATCAGTGTCATTAGGCAGAACGGGGAAATGCTTGTTTACATTAGCATTTCCCCATTCTTCCTCTCCGTTAAAACGATCGCGGGTACCCCCGCGGACATAGAGTCCGGGGGACCCGCGATCCTACTCATGGAGCTCGCGGCGGGTGCACGCACGCGATGGCATTGCGGCAAATTTAAAGGGACGTACAGGTACGCCCATTTGCGCAGCCGTGACATTCTGTCGACGTATATCTACATGCGGCGGTCAGGATCCGGTTAAAACATGGAGCTCTGCTTCTTGAGCTGGGGGAAAAGGATCCAATGACTCTAAATATAGAGTGTCCTTCTGGGTGATAAACTGCATACTCAGTATGGGTATTGCCATCCTCAGTATAAAACCGGGATCAAATCTACAAAAAGTTAAATATCTGGGTCTGCAGGGAGTGTTTCCTGCACTGGGCTCACAGCAGCTGATTCCTACGTCATCAATTTAACACATGGGGTTTTCCTTTGTCTCCAGCCTCCTCCAATAGAGGCAATAAGGTGGCTGGATACAAATGTACGCATTTTTTATTGTTAGATTTGGAAATAAACAAATTCATATTTTGAACCTTTCATTAGACAAACATTTAGTGTATATTTGCCACGCAGAATGTGGGACCATTACAAATTTAAAATTTGATGTCTGTAACTTTGTCTAATAGCACCTTTGAATAAAGCTACAGCTCTGATATATCAGGGAGAAGCCTTCATTACTGGGTCCAGCTTGCATAAATATATTACAATGGCTTGTTTTCTATCATACTGTTTGTGTCAGAACTTCAGTTTCATATTTCAAAAAGACAGTTTTTCCTGGCAATATTATAATTTCTTATTGCTTGCTCTGTTAGTTTTAGCTAGATAACACAAGTCCTTAGTTTCCATCTGACATTATTTTCCTGATGTCATAACATAATAAATTATAACAATACCCTGCAAGTCATGCAGAGATGTCCAATAAATCCAAAGTATTCTTTTGCTTATACCACTGCACTTACAATGAAAGGGTGCACATCATTTCACAATCCACACATTCTGCTTTGGATTTCAAAAATAAAAATAAATAAAAACAAAAGGACCAACAATCTGTATAGGACAGACCAGAAAGCTCTCAGCCAGATCAAAAACTATAAAACAACTGGCTGCAGGTGGCATCCATTCTAACAGGTTGTGCGGACTTGATGTGATGGGTCTGTTATATTTACATTTTATTTATTATTAATTTCACATCATGGACATCAAATTATTATCAGCCCTTTAGATTTCATTTTTGTAGAGAAACTTCTTATGTATCCCATCCATCTTGGCTTTGTTAAATATTGTGACAGCTTTATTCCAATTAACAACCTCATCTTAATATTTTTTTCACTCAATAGGGGTCTATTGTATAAATGTAAAATTTCAAAATTGTTATCTTAATCTAAACTAATCCAATTTTACAAATTTCCCCAATAACCTGGATTTCAATTCCAACCAAAGGTTGTCTAAACTAGTTACAATATAGCTATATTATTAAAAATTGTTAAACTCTCTATCAGAAATTAATACTCAAGTGATTATCTCAATATCACACTCTAATTCTAATATATATCCAGAGATATATTTCCTTAACCACTTGCTTACATGGCACTTAAACCCCCCTCCTATCCAGACCAATTTTCAGCTTTCAGCGCTGACGCACTTTGAATGACAATTGCGCGGTCATACAACACTGTACCCAAATGAAATTTTTAGCATTTCTCCCCACAAATAGAGCTTTCTTTTGGTGGTATTTGATCACCTCTGTGGTTTTTATTTTTTGTTAAAAAAATTTAAAAAGACCGAATTTTTAAAAAAAAATGTTTTTTTATATATTTTGTTACAAAATTTTAAAAACGGTAATTTTTCTCCTTCATTGATGTATGCTGATGAGGCGGCACCAATGGGCACTGATAGGTGGCAGTGATGGGCACTGATGGGTGGCAGTGATGGGCACTGATTGGTGGCAATAATGGGCACTGATTGGTGGCAATAATGGGCACTGATTGGTGGCAATAATGGGCACTGATTGGTGGCAATAATGGGCACTGATTGGTGGCAATAATGGGCACTGATCTGGTACATTGACCTGCAACACTGCTAGGTGGCACTGATTGGCACCACTGGTGGGCATTGTTAGGTGGCAATGGTGGGCATTGATAGGTGGCACATATGGGCATTGATACGTAGCACTGGTGGGCACTGTGGGAACTGTGATGAGGCAATGTAAGGTGGCACTGGCAGGGGGTACTGGTGGCACAATTGAGGCATTATTGCCTCCTTCCCTTCGGGACCGATGTCCCTTGCTGGTGAGCCGGTGATCGGCTTTTTTTTCTCCTTGCACTGTCAGCGTGAGGAGAAAAAAAAAACGATCACAGAGCTTTTGTTTTGATCATGTGATCAGCTGTCATTGGCTGACAGCTGATCACATGGTAAGTGGCCAGGACCGGCCCCTTACTTGGATCGGTGATCACCCAAGTCTCAATGACTTGGTGATCACAGCGCGCACTACGCGCGCCCTACAGGGGAGGCTGTCATATGGCGGCCTCCCGGGAATTCAGGTCCGCGCTGTAGCCATCATTCGGCTATAGCGTGGATATCAAATGGTTAAAGGAGGACATTTTACTTAGATTCCCTTTTTTTTTTAAATGCACTGTTTCCACTATCAAAGGATATTCAATTTGTGTAATACACGGTTAAATGTAACCTTCATTTTACCATGTTTGGAAAACAGATTCAAAATAATTGTGATCACGTTGTTTATCATTTGATTAATTAACCAGGCACATTTTGTCATTAATGTTTTGTATAAAAAACAGAAATTGGCATGGTGTCCTTCCAGCTTATCACTGATCTCTCATCCCAGCTACATTCTTTCATGAGAGCGCAAAGGAGGGGGGGTCACATCTGGATACATGACACACACAAGAGATAGAACTAAAGGTTCCAGCATTCACACACATACACAAATATCTCTCTAAAATCGCTTAAATTTTTCCCATTTGTACACAACACATGCATATCATTCTCTCACTTTCTTTTAACTCTCTAATATTTCCCTGCTTAAATTCTGCTTTCCTTATTTTGTTTTGATATCCTTTGCACCCCATGTATTGTAATCCCATACTTCACATACTCTAGCTTCTATGATTCAATGAGTCTATGATCAGACGGGCAGCCATAGTGCTCTTCCCATCTTTCCTTCTCTGTTTTAACTTTACTAGTAGTAATGCCTGACCCCAAATTCATCCCACTACGTAACATCATAATGTCCCTTTCTGTCTAGTGTCAATTGTCACCCTTTATCCATCCTGCTCACATAGATAGCTGTTGATGTTGGCCCTTGTCCTCATCAACATGGGGACAAGGTGCTTTGGGGCGGGCCCCTTAAGCACTTCAATACACTATATTATATACTGTACACTTCACTATATACCCTGCACTGTACTATATATACTACACTGACTGCACTATATACTCTGAACTGCAGTATATATACTATACGGACTGCATTATATACTCTGAACTGCAGTATATATATTATACGGACTGCACTATATATTCTGCAGAAAAAATTGGGCCTTAGGTGTTGGTGGTGCCTGAACACTGTAACTCCTCAGAGTTACTCTTGTTGGGTGCAGGAATTGGCCCTGCTGTTAAATATTATTTCAAAAATTGTAATTGCATGCCCCTGTTAAACAGCGGCAGAAAAATTGGGCCTTTGGTTTTGGTGGTGCCCTAAACCAAAAATATTGTTGGAAGCTAGCATCATCAAGATTCAGGAGGAATAGGATAGGAAGCACAGGCAGTCTTCAATGGATCCCAGATCAATATCAAATTTTATCAGTTACATCAGCATCAGGGGCTTGATAGCTACTGATCCAGGACTGATTCATTTTTATAAATGTGAGCCTATCAACGGAGTCTGTGGACAGGCGCACTCTTTGATCCATTACAAACCCTCCAGCAACACTGAATGTGCGTTCAGAAAGCACGCTGGATGCAGAAGAGGCCAGTAGCTCGACTGCATATTGAGCAAGTTCTGGACAGTGTCTATCCTCAAGACTCAGTAACCCAGTGGATGCTCTGTTGGAAAGGTCTCCAAGTCTGCTCTTGCCCCTAGATATTCCTGCACCATACAATGCAGATGCTGGCGATGGTTGCTGGTAGGGTCCTCAGACCTGGCGCTGAGGACTGAAAAATTGTTTAAAAGGCATCGGTCAGCGGTCACCTTCTCTACCGCTCTTCCTCTGACCAAACAAAGCCTCAGCAACACGTTGTCCAGCACCAGGAAATGGTAACCTCCCAGGATCTGGAAAGGCGTTACACAAACTTTTCTTAAAGGCCTCCTGAAGATGTCTCATCCTCTGCTCCCTCTGCGAAGGCAGGATGAGTTCTGAAACTTTACCCTTGTAATGTGGATCAAGCCAGTAATGATCCCTCTCCTTGATACCACAAATTCTAGGGTCCTTTTGCAGGCTTTGCAGAATCAGGGAGGCCATGCAGCGTAAGTTTGCAGAGGAATTCGATTCCGAGTTCTCTGGGTTTACTAAGGGTCACATTATCAGGAACTACCTCCTCCCAGCCACGTACAACTCCTTGGGTTTCTAGGGACTGAAAACCGTCCCTTGAAGACTACTGCGTGTTATCCCCTACATCCATGCTGACACAATCTTCCTCCTTCTCCTCCTTTTCTTCCTGTGTGTTTGGCAGCCCCGCAGGAATGCTATCTGCATAAAAAGGGCCTTGAGAGGAAAGGAAGTCCTCCTTTTCCTCCTGCTGTTCTGACTCAAGTGCACTGTCCATGATTCCATGAAGCGTGTGATCCAGCAGGAAGACTAGAGGAAAAGTGCCACTGATCCATGCATTGTCACTGTTCACCATCCTTGTGGCCTCCACAAATGGTGACAGGACAGTGCATGCATTCTTGATCAGTAGCCACTGGTGTGGCGAAAAGAAGCCAAGCTCCCCTGACCCTGTCTTGGTTCCATACTCACACAGGTACTCATTGATGGCCCTCTGCTGTGTGTGCAGCCGCTGCAGCATTGCCAATGTTGAGTTCCACCTGGTGGGCATGTCACAAATTAGGCAGTTGGTGGGCAGGTTAAATTCCCTTTGAATGTCAGCCAGCCGAGCACTGGCATTGTATGACCACCGGAAATGACCACAGACTTTTCTGGCCTGTCTCAGGAGATCTTGTAAGCCTGGGTATCTGGTCAAGAAATGCTGCACCACCAAATTTAGGACGTGTGCCAAGCATGGAACATGGGTCAAGTGTCCCTGTCGGAGGGCGGAGAGACGGTTCGTGCCATTGTCGCATACAACCACTCCTGGCTCAAGTTGCCATGGCATCAACCACCTCTGAGCCTGTCCCTGCAGAGCTAACAGAATCTCTGCCCCGGTGCGACTCCTGTCCCCTAGACAGACCAACTGAAGCACTGCATTGTATCTTTTAGCCTGACTGCTTGCGTAGGCCCTTGAGCGCTTACGGAGCACTGCTGGTTCAGAGGACAATTCTGCAGAAGGGGCCATAGAGGAAGGTGGCAGAACAAGCTCCAACACTGAACCCTGTCCTGCATCCTTCCCAGCTGCCAGCAGAGTTACCCAGTGCACCGTGAAGGAAAGGTAACGTCCCTGCCCATGCCTGCTGGACCATGAGTCAGCGGTAAAATTAACCTTGCTGCTGACCACCCTATCCAACGAGGCCAAACATTGCCTTCCACATAAATGTAGAGGGCTGGAATGGCCTTACGTGAAAACAATGTAGTTTTGGAACCTGCCACTATAGTACAGCACATTCCACAAATTCACGAAAGGGGGCAGAGTCTACTAGCTAAAAAGGCAGCAGTTGCAGTGCTAGCAATTTGGCCAAGCTAACATTTAGACGACGAGCATGTGGATGGCTGGGACAGAATTTTTTTCATGATTCATCAACTGGGGTAGCGAAATTTGCCTGCTGAAATCAACTGGTGGTGTACCGCTAGCAGATTAGCTGCAAGTACGTGTGGCACCTATTGCTATACCTTCATTCATCTCAGTGCAGGTTTTTGAGAGGACTTGAGATCCCAAATGAGGAGCAAGGAGAAGTCCACCTTTTTCTATGATGTGGGTCTTTCAGGTGCTGTTGCCAACGGACTGCATGGCAGGTCATATGTCTTGTCAAGCATGCGGTGCCCCAGCGGCTGCTGTTCTGGCCACGCTTAAAGGGGTTGTAAAGGTAAAAATTTTTTCACCTTAATGCATTCTATGCATTAAGGTGAAAAAACTTTTGACAATACCGCCGCCCCCAGCCCCCCCGTTTTACTTACCTGACGCCTCGAATCTTCGCTCCTCGTCCTCGGCAGCTTCATTGCAGCTCAGCCTGGTCGCTGATTGGCTGCAGTGGATGGATTGAAAGCAGCGCAGCCATTGGCTCGCGCTGCTGTCAATCACATCCGATGACGCGGCGCGCCGGGGGGCGGGGCCGAGTGATACAGCGAGCGGCTATAGCCGCCGGCTGTATCACGGGAGCGCGCCCGCAAGCACTTACCACCGTGCGAGGGAGCTCGCATGAAGGTGGTAAATGCTTGCGGGGAGGAGCTGAAACAGCCGCCGAGGGACCCCAGAAGACCAGGTTCGGGGCCACTCTGTGCAGAACGAGCTGCACAGTGAAGGTAAGTATAACATGTTTGTTATTTTTAAAAAAAAAAAAAAAACACCTTTACAACCCCTTTAACCACTAGCTGACCAGCCACCGCAGTTATACTGCGGCAGGTTGGCTCAGCTGGGCAAATCACCGTAGCTGTACGTCACTCCTTTAAGACGTGACAGCAGGCACGCGCGGAGCCGATGCGCATGCCCGGCAGGCGCAATGACCACCGGGCACCCGCGAATGCTCGTGACAGAGAGATAACCAGGATGTGTGTGTGTAAACACACAAATCCCGGTTCTCTCAGGGGAGAGGAGACAGAGCATGTGTACATACTATGTATGAACACCGATCTCTCTCCTCCCCTAGTCAGTCCCATCCCCCTACAGTTAGAACACACCCAAGGAATACAGTTAACCCCTTGATCGCCCCTAGTGTTAACCCCTTCCCTGCCAATGTCATTTATGCAGTAATCAGTGGCTATTTTTAGCTCTGATTGCTGTATAAATGTCAGTGGTCCCAAAATAGTGTCAAAAGTGTCCAATCTGACCGCCGCAATATTGCAGTCCCAATAATAATAATAAAAAAAAAAAAAAAAACGCAGATCACCGCCATTACTGGTGAAAAACAATAATAATAATAATAAAAAGTGACAAATCTATCCCCTATTTTGTAGAAGCTATAACTTTTGCGCAAAGCATTTAATATATGCTTATTGCGATTTTTAATCAAAAATATGTAGAAGAATACATATCGGCCTAAACTGAGTAAAACGTTTGTTTTTTCTTTTAAAAATTGGGATATTTATTATAGCAAAAACTACAAAATATTGTTTTTTTTTTCAAAATTGTTGCATTTTTTGTTTATAGAGCAATAAATAAAAACCGCAGAGGTGATCAAATACCACCAAAAGAAAGTTCTATTTGTGGAGAAAAAATTACATCAATTTTGTTTGGGTACAACTTTGCACGACCACGCAATTGTCAGCTAAAGTGACGCAGTGCCGAATCGCAAAAAATGGCCTGGTCAGGAAGGGGGCAAATCCTTCCGGGGCTGAAGTGGTTAATCTACTGCACATGTGTTGAAAAAAGCCCACACCAAGGAACTTTTGCAAGTCAGTAGGGAGTCAGCAGCACCCTGCACCTGTGGAGCTCTGTGGTGTGATGCAATATGGTGGCTGCCCTTAAGCTGATCCCTGGAGGACATCCTGCCTCATTGGAGTTGTGCCTCCTCCTCCTCACTTTCCTCCTGTCTTCTCTCAGACACCCAAGTACAGTCAGCGATCTCATCGTCTCCTCCAACCTCCTCACTGGAGCAAACTTGGCAGTATCCTGCAGCTGGGGGAACATGACTGCCAGTTTCTTGTCCTTCTGTGGCACCCCCTCTCTCTAGGCTCATGTTACTCCCTTCCTCAACCTGGGAACCAACATCGGAGCCTTAAAATTGCTGCGCATCCTCCAGAAGCATGTAACCAACACTATAGTCAAATAATTCTGGTGACTCCTCCATGCATAATGGTGGGGCTATGGAAGGAGTAACTGTGGATAAGGAGCCGGTGGAATGGGCCACATTGGCAGCTGTGTTGGAAGGCAAACTATGAGCCTTGGTAACAGAGGATGTGGAGGATGTGGAGGATGAGGACGGCTTTGTTATCCACTCCACCAACTGTTCTGCATGTTCTGGCTTAATAACACGGCCAGCAGCAGAAAAAAAGAACAAGCATGCCCCACGACCACCTGCAGAGGATACACCATGTCCACGACCACCACTGTTGACTGTAGACACAGAGGCTACTTGCCCTCTTTTAGTGGCCTGTGAGCGTCTGCCTCTCCTTGGTGGCCTTCCGGACATGATGGGGATTTTTATCAGGACCATTTGGTTGATTTCTGTTATCATTATGATTTAAAAAGGATCCAAAAAACCATGTGATAATAAATGGCTTCATGTGATTGCTACCTGTAAATAAAACACATTTTTTTGGCATGATCAGTCGTATTTTCAATGTTAATGCCAAAATTTCACAATTTCTGCCAGGGTATGCAAACTTTTGAGCACAACTGTTTATATTGTAAAGTTGGGGGTTGTTTAGCTCTCTCGGTAGATGCTTTTGCCAGTGATTCAAACCAGTCAGGAACTATATTTTAGGGCATGGTAGCCTATTTTTATTAACCACTTGCTGACCGCCTAACGCCGATATACGTCGGCAGAATGGCACGGGCAGGCAGAATCACGTACCCGTACGTGATCTGCCTCCCGCGGGCGGGGGGGTCCAATCGGACCCCCCCCCGGTGCCAGCGGCGGTCGGCATCTCACTGGGAGCGTTGGGAGGCGAGGGGGAGACCATCCGATCGTGGCCCCCCCTCGCGATCGCTCCCAGCCAATGGGAATCCTCCTCTGCCTGTGTGTAGTTTCACACAGGCAGAGGATGTGATGTCATCTCTCCTCGGCTTTGGCAGTTTCCGTTCCAGCGCCGAGGAGAGAAGACATGTAAGTGCACAACACACACACACACACACAGTAGCCAGGCATACTTTACACCCCCGATCCCCCCCCGATCGCCCCCCGATCCCCCCCAATCACCCCCCCCCCCCGTCACAAACTGACACCAAGCAGTATTTTTTTTTTTTTTTTTTTTCTGATTACTGCAGGGTGTCAGTTTGTGACAGTTACAGTGTTAGGGCAGTGAGTGTTACCCCCCTTTAGGTCTAGGGTACCCCCCCTAATAAAGTTTTAACCCCTTGATCACCCCCTGTCACCAGTGTCACTAAGCGACCATTTTTCTGATCGCTGTATTAGTGTCGCTGGTGACGCTAGTTAGGGAGGTAAATATTTAGGTTCGCTGTCAGCGTTTTATAGCGTCAGGGACCCCCATATACTATCTAATAAATGTTTTAACCCCTTGATTGCCCCCTAGTTAACCCTTTCACCACTGATCACCGTATAAGTGTTACGGGTGACGCTGGTTAGTTCGTTTATTTTTTATAGTGTCAGGGCACCCGCCGTTTATTACCGAATAAAGGTTTAGCCCCCTGATCGCCCGGCGGTGATATGCGTCGCCCCAGGCAGCGTCAGATTAGCGCCAGTACCGCTAACACCCACGCACGCAGCATACGCCTCCCTTAGTGGTATAGTGTCTAAACGGATCAATATCTGATCCGATCAGATCTATACTAGCGTCTCCAGCAGTTTAGGGTTCCCAAAAACGCAGTGTTAGCGGGATCAGCCCAGATACCTGCTAGCACCTGCGTTTTTCCCCTCCGCCCGGCCCAGCCCGGCCCACCCAAGTGCAGTATCGATCGATCACTGTCACTTACAAAACACTAAACGCATAACTGCAGCGTTCGCAGAGTCAGGCCTGATCCCTGCGATCGCTAACAGTTTTCTTGGTAGCGTTTTGGTGAACCGGCAAGCACCAGCCCCAGGCAGCGTCAGGTTAGCGCCAGTACCGCTAACACCCACGCACGCAGCATACGCCTCTCTTAGCGGTATAGTATCTGAACGGATCAATATCTGATCCAATCAGATCTATACTAGCGTCCCCAGCAGTTTAGGGTTCCCAAAAACGCAGTGTTAGCGGGATCAGCCCAGATACCTGTTAGCACCTGCGTTTTGCCCCTCCGCCCGGCCCAGCCCACCCAAGTGCAGTATCAATCGATCACTGTCACTTACAAAACACTAAACGCATAACTGCAGCGTTCGCAGAGTCAGGCCTGATCCCTGTGATCGCTAACAGTTTTTTTGGTAGCGTTTTGGTGAACTGGCAAGCACCAGCCCCAGGCAGCGTCAGGTTAGCGCCAGTACCGCTAACACCCACGCACGCACCGTACACCTCCCTTAGTGGTATAGTATCTGAACGGATCAATATCTGATCCGATCTGATCTATACTAGCGTCCCCAGCAGTTTAGGGTTCCCAAAAACGCAGTGTTAGCGGGATCAGCCCAGATACCTGCTAGCATCTGCGTTTTGCCCCTCCGCCCGGCCCAGCCCAGCCCACCCAAGTGCAGTATCGATCGATCACTGTCACTTAGAAAACACTAAACGCATAACTGCAGCGTTCGCAGAGTCAGGCCTGATCCCTGCGATCGCTAACAGTTTTTTTGGTAGCGTTTTAGTGAACTGGCAAGCACCAGCGGCCTAGTACACCCCGGTCGTAGTCAAACCAGCACTGCAGTAACACTTGGTGACGTGGCGAGTCCCATAAGTGCAGCTCAAGCTGGTGAGGTGGCAAGCACAAGTAGTGTCCCGCTGCCACCAAGAAGACAAACACAGGCCCGTCGTGCCCATAGTGCCCTTCCTGCTGCATTCGCCAATCCTAATTGGGAACCCACCGCTTCTGCAGCGCCCGTACTTCCCCCATTCACATCCCCAACCAAATGCAGTCGGCTGCATGAGAGGCATTTTCTTTATGTCCTCCCGAGTACCCCTACCCAACGAACCCCCCCAAAAAAGATGTCGTGTCTGCAGCAAGCGCGGATATAGGCGTGACACCCGCTATTATTGTCCCTCCTGTCCTGACAATCCTGGTTTTTGCATTGGTGAATGTTTTGAACGCTACCATTCACTAATTGAGTATTAGCGTAGGGTACAGCAATTGCACAGACTAGGACACACTTTCACAGGGTCTCTCAAGATGCCATCGCATTTTGAGAGACCCAAACCTGGAACCGGTTACAGTTATAAAAGTTAGTTACAAAAAAAAAGTGTAAAAAAAAAAAAAAAACATACAAAAATATAAAATAAAAAAAATAGTTGTCGTTTTATTGTTCTCTCTCTCTCTATTGTTCTGCTCTTTTTTACTGTATTCTATTCTGCAATGTTTTATTGTTATTATGTTTTATCATGTTTGCTTTTCAGGTATGCAATTTTTTATACTTTACCGTTTACTGTGCTTTATTGTTAACCATTTTTTTGTCTTCAGGTACGCCATTCACGACTTTGAGTGGTTATACCAGAATGATGCCTGCAGGTTTAGGTATCATCTTGGTATCATTCTTTTCAGCCAGCGGTCGGCTTTCATGTAAAAGCAATCCTAGCGGCTAATTAGCCTCTAGACTGCTTTTACAAGCAGTGGGAGGGAATGCCCCCCCCCCCCAACGTCTTCCGTGTTTTTCTCTGGCTCTCCTGTCTCAACAGGGAACCTGAAAATGCAGCCGGTGATTCAGCCAGCTGACCATAGAGCTGATCAGAGACCAGAGTGGCTCCAAACATCTCTATGGCCTAAGAAACCGGAAGCTACGAGCATTTTATGACTTAGATTTCGCCGGATGTAAACAGCGCCATTGGGAAATTGGGAAAGCATTTTATCACACCGATCTTGGTGTGGTCAGATGCTTTGAGGGCAGAGGAGAAATCTAGGGTCTAATAGACCCCAATTTTTTCAAAAAAGAGTACCTGTCACTACCTATTGCTATGATAGGGGATATTTACATTCCCTGAGATAACAATAAAAATAAGATAAAAAAAAAAAAAAAAAAAAGCACCCCTGTCCCCCCTGCTCTCGCGCTAAGGCGAACGCAAGCGTCGGTCTGGCGTCAAATGTAAACAGCAATTGCACCATGCATGTGAGGTATCACCGCGAACGTCAGATCGAGGGCAGTAATTTTAGCAGTAGACCTCCTCTGTAAATCTAAAGTGGTAACCTGTAAAGGCTTTTAAAGGCTTTTAAAAATGTATTTAGTTTGTCGCCACTGCACGTTTGTGCGCAATTTTAAAGCATGTCATGTTTGGTATCCATGTACTCGGCCTAAGATCATCTTTTTTATTTCATCAAACATTTGGGCAATATAGTGTGTTTTAGTGCATTAAAATTTAAAAAAGTGTGTTTTTTTCCCCAAAAAATGCATTTGAAAAATCGCTGCGCAAATACCGTGTGAAAAAAAAAAAAGGAAACACCCACCATTTTAATCTGTAGGGCATTTGCTTTAAAAAAATATATAATGTTTGGGGGTTCAAAGTAATTTTCTTGCAAAAAAAAATTATTTTTTTATGTAATCAAAAAGTGTCAGAAAGGGCTTTGTCTTCAAGTAGTTAGAAGAGTGGGTGATGTGTGACATAAGCTTCTAAATGTTGTGCATAAAATGCCAGGACAGTTCAAAACCCCCCCAAATGACCCTATTTTGGAAAGTAGACACCCCAAGCTATTTGCTGAGAGGCATGTCGAGTCCATGGAATATTTTATATTGTGACACAAGTTGCGGGAAAGAGACAATTTTTTATTTTTTTTATTTTTTTTTGCGCAAAGTTGTCACTAAATGATATATTGCTCAAACATGCCATGGGGATATGTGAAATTACACCCCAAAATACATTCTGTTGCTTCTCCTGAGTACGGGGATACCACATGTGTGAGACTTTTTGGGAGCCTAGCCGCGTACGGGACCCCGAAAACCAAGCACCGCCTTCAGGCTTTCTAAGGCCGTAAATTTTTGATTTCACTTTTCACTGCCTATCACAGTTTCGGAGGCCATGGAATGCCCAGGTGGCAAACCCCCCCCCCCCCCAAATGACCCCATTTTGGAAAGTAGACACCCCAAGCTATTTGATGAGAGGTATAGTGAGTATTTTGCAGACCTCACTTTTTGTCACAAAGTTTTGAAAATTGAAAAAAAAAAAATTTTTTTCTCGTCTTTCTTTATTTTCAAAAACAAATGAGAGCTGCAAAATACTCACCATGCCTCTCAGCAAATAGCTTGGGGTGTCTACTTTCCAAAATGGGGTCATTTGGGGGGGGGGTTTGTGCCACCTGGGCATTCCATTTGTGCCACCTGGGCATTCCATGGCCTCCGAAACTGTGATAGGCAGTTAAGAGTGAAATAAAAAATTTACACCCTTAGAAATCCTGAAGGCGGTGATTGGTTTTCGGGGCCCCGTACGCGGCTAGGCTCCCAAAAAGTCCCACACATGTGGTATCTCCGTACTCAGGAGAAGTAGCTAAATGTATTTTGGGGTGCAATTCCACATATGCCCATAGCCTGTGTGAGCAATATATCATTTAGTGACAACTTTGTGCAAAAAAAAAAAAAAAAAAATTTGTCACTTTCCCGCAACTTGTGTCAAAATATAAAACATTCCATGGACTCAACATGCCTCAAAGCAAATAGCTTGGGGTGTCTACTTTCCAAAATTGGGTCATTTGGGGGGGGGGGGTTATGCCATCTGGGCATTTTATGGCCTTCAAAACTGTGATAGGTAGTGAGGAGTAAAATCAAAAATGTATGCCCTTAGAAATCCTGAAGGCAGTGATTGGTTTTCGGGGCCCCGTACGCGGCTAGGCTCCCAAAAAGTCCCACACATGTGGTATCCCCATACTCAGGAGAAGCAGCTAAATGTATTTTGGGGTGCAATTCCACATATGCCCATGGCCTGTGTGAGCAATATATCATTTAGTGACAACTTTTTGTAATTTTTTTTTTTTTTTTTTTGTCATTATTCAATCACTTGGGACAAAAAAAATGAATATTCAATGGGCTCAACATGCCTCTCAGCAATTTTCTTGGGGTGTCTACTTTCCAAAATGGGGTCATTTGTGGGGATTTTGTACTGCCCTGCCATTTTAGCACCTCAAGAAACAACATAGGCAGTCATAAATTAAAGGCTGTGTAAATTCCAGAAAATGTACCCTAGTTTGTAGGCGCTATAACTTTTGCGCAAACCAATAAATATACACTTATTGACATTTTTTTTACCAAAGACATGTGGCCGAATACATTTTGGCCTAAATGTATGACTAAAATTGAGTTTATTGGATTTTTTTTAGAACAAAAAGTAGAAAATATCATTTTTTTTTCAAAATTTTCGGTCTTTTTCCGTGTATAGCACAAAAAATAAAAACGGCAGAGGTGATCAAATACCATCAAAAGAAAGCTCTATTTGTGGGAAGAAAAGGACGCAAATTTCGTTTGGGTACAGCATTGCATGACCGTGCAATTAGCAGTTAAAGCGACGCAGTGCCGAATTGTAAAAAGTGCTCTGGTCAGGAAGGGGGTAAAACCTTCCGGGGCTGAAGTGGTTAAAAAGGTAAATAAAAGTCAATAACATAACGGTATCCCATGCAGGGGTTCTTCTCCAGCAAATACACACAACAGAAAATGCTAGCGTACCTGGCTCTCTGTAGCAGGCTACTGCTCTTTATCCTGGTCACACAGACCACTGGATCCTTCAGGGTGGACAGCTTTACTTTAGTGCCCACAGCTCCACTCTGGCCTTAGTCCTTAGGCCGTTTCACTGCCTCTTGCTGTCACACATGTTCTGGCTGCCTCATGCAGCCCTTCTGACTCCTGGAGACCTACTGTCTCTAGGTGTGGAGCAGTCTCCAACTGGGAGCCCTGAGGTATTCCCACAAACTCATTATAAGGGCTGTGCTCACCTGAACACACACCCTGCTGGTCATCTACAAAATCTGGACACACGGTTGGAGATCCCGTCCCACCCAAGACACTCTGGAATCTCCAAACTACAGAGCCCCATGACGGAATACCAAAACCTGGAGAAAGCTGTGAAAGCAGTCTTCTCCAGTCCACATCTATGCTCTGCAGTCTTGCACCAAGCAAATGGGCACACCTTGTGTCCCCCAAACTACCAATTTTACTTGACAGCATCTCCTACTGTCAATATATATATATATATATATATATATATATATATATATATATATATATATTATATATATATACACAGCCTGAATTGTGTTATATATTATACACCACCAAATGCACTGTATATATAGTCTACACTGAATGCAGACTATATACATATACAGTTGTGCTCATAAGTTTACATACCCTGGCAGAATTTATGATTTCTTGGCCATTTTTTAGAGACTATGAATGATAACACAAAAACTCATAGTTAGTGTTTGGCTGAAGCCATTTATTATCAATCAACTGTGTTTACTCTTTTTAAAACGTGACGACAGAAATTACCCAAATGACCCTGATCAAAAGTTTACATACCCTGGTGATTTTGGCCTGATAACATGCACACGAGTTGACACAAAGGGGTTTGGATGGCAATTGAAGGTAACCATCCTCACCTGTGATCTGTTTGCTTGTAATTAGTGTGTGTGTGTGTGTGTGTGTGTGTGTGTGTGTGTGTGTGTGTGTAAAAGGTCAATGAGTTTCTGGACTTCTGACAGACCCTTGCATCTTTTATCTATTGCTGCACTGATGTTTCTGGACTCTTTACAGTTATGTGGAAAACAAAAGAATTGTCAAAGGATCTGCGGGAAAAGGTAGTTGAACTGTATAAAACAGGAAAGGGATATTAAAAGATATCCAAGCAATTGAGAATGCCAATCAGCAGTGTTCAAACTCTAATCAAGAAGTAGAAAATTAGGGTTTCTGTTAAAACCAAACCATGGTCAAGTAGACCAACTAAAATTTCAGCCACAACTGCCAGGAAAATTGTTTAGGATGCAAAGAAAAACCCACAAATAACTTCAGGTGAAATACAGGACTCACTGAAAACATGTGGTGTGGCTGTTTCAAGATGCACAATAAGGAGGCACTTGAAGAAAGATGGGCTGCATGGTCGAGTCGCCAGAAGAAAGCCAATACTACGCAAATGCCACGAAGTATCCCACTTACAATACACTACAGCACAGAGACAAGCCTCAAACATTCTGGCACTGTCAGGGCTGGGCCTGGGGGCGATCCAGTCCAATGCAGAGGGTTTCTCAACCAGGTTGAGATATACTTTGTGATACTGCCCCAGGCATTTCCCATGGACAGAAGCAAAGTAGGTTTTGTGATATCTTTGCTTTCTGAGAGAGCCTTGGACTGAGCAAACCCTCTATGGGAAACGCAAAAATCTGTTGTCTTGAGCTACCTTGAGTTTGTGGCTTTGTTTAAAAGGGTATTTGAGATTCCTGCACGCTGCGCTTCTGCTGCCAAGTGCCTCATGTCCATCGAACAGAGTACTAGAACTGTTGCCGACTACGCCATTGAATTCCCTACTCTGGCAGCAGAGGTTGTGTGGAACAATGAGGCCCTCATGGCTGCTTTTTCTCATGGTCTCTCAGATACCATCAAGGATGAGATAGCAGCCCAAGATATACCCACTGAGCTGGAGAAGTTGATCACGTTTGCCATCCTCATTGACTCCAGACTCAGAGAAAGACCCTCTTTTAAGGAGGGATTGTGGAAGCCTCCTGTACGTTTGTCTCCGAGCTTTGCAGTCCCACCCGTGCCTCCCTCACCTCCCATGCCACCTGGTACCAAGTCAGTCAGTGAAGGTGAACCCATGCACTTGGGTTTCACGCGTCTCTCTGCAGATGTGAGAACCTTTAGGAGGAGGGAGAGATTGTGCCTTTATTGTGGCCAGGAAGGTCACTTTTTTAAGTCTTGTCCTACCTGTTCAGGGAACGTCCAAACCTTGAGGTCCTGTCACGGACAGACCTTAGCTGGCGTTGTTTCATTCCCAGTTATCTAGAAGGATAAGCGCCTGGTTTCGGTCACCCTTTTTTGGGATGAGTCGCTCGTCGAGATACAGGCTCTAATCGACTCTGGGGCTACAGGCCTGTTCATTGATGCTGCCTTTGTATCAAAGCACTCGATTGCACTGAATTTGCATGACACTCCACTTGCCATTGAGGCTCTTGACGGGAGATCTCTACAGCCTGCCCATGTGACTCATGAGACGGTACCATTGTCCATGGCTGTAGGGGCTCTTCACCATGACATAATCCAATTCCAAGTTATTTCCTCACCTAAGTTTCCACTGGTTATTGGTTATCCTTGGTTACAGAGGCACAACCCCTCTTTTGATTGGATCCATGCTGAGGTTCTCTCCTGGTCACCATAATGCAGTGAGACATCCTTCGAGAAGGTAGCCAAGGTCCTGTGCACTTCTTCACTCTTCTCCCTGCCGGAGGAGTACCGCGATTTTAGCGGTCTTTGACAAAGGTTAAGCCGGTAGTTTGCCTCCACACCGGCCATATGATTGCGCAATTGACCTTCAACCTGGTGCCATACCCCCTCATGGCCGGGTTTACCCTTTGTCGGTCTTGGAGGATAAGGCCATAGAGGAGTATGGAGTATCGAGGTTTCATCTGCAAATCCTCGTCTCCTGCTGGTGCTGGTTTCTTCTTTATGAAGAAGAGTGGTGAACTGAGACCTTGTATTGATTATAGGGGTCTCAATCATTTCACGATTAAGCATGCCTATCCGATTCCGTTGATTACAAAGTTATTTGACCGCCTCAAGGGAGCAACGGTTTTCACAAAGCTTGATTTGAGACAGGCATACAATCTCATGAGGATTAAGGAGGGCAATGAGTGGAAAACTGCGTTTATTACCAGAACAGGCCATTATGAGTACCTCGTAATGCCCTTTGGCCTTTGTAACCCCCCCGGCAGTTTTCCAGGAATTTATTAACGATGTCCTGATGATGATTTTTTGCAGTTACAGTATGTGTGGTCGTTTATCTTGATGATATCCTCATATTTTCCAAGTCCCTGGAGAGCCACCACACAGATTTCTGTCGTGTGCTTCAGAAACGAACGCCTTGTACACACGGTCGGATTTTCTGACGGAAAATGTTCGATGGGAGCTTGTTGTCAGAAATTCCGATCGTGTGTAGGCTCCATCGGACATTTTCACACAAAATTTTGAGATCTGGATCTGAAATTTTCTGACAACAAAATCCATTGTCGTAAATTCTGATCGTGTGTGCACAATTTCTACGCACAAAGTTCCACGTATGCTCGGAATCAAGCAGAAGAGCTCCACAGGCTATTGAACTTAATTTTTCTCGGCTCGTCGTACGCGTTGTACGCCACCACGTTCTTGATGTTCGGAATTTCCGACAAGATTTGTGTGACCGTTTGTATGCAAGACAAGTTTGAGCCAACATCCGTTGGAAAAAATCCATGGATTTTGTTGTCGGAATGTCCGATCGTACGTACGGGGCATAAGAGAGAACAATCTCTATTGTAAACTGGAGAAGTGCGAGTTCCATCATGAACAGATTAAATTCCTGGGTTATGTCATTTCCACTGCTGGTTTTTCGATGGACCCAGAGAAACTTTCGGCAGTTCTACAGTGGCCCTGACCCATGGGTTTACGTCCTCTGCAGTGTTTCCTGGATTTTGCCAACTATTATCGGAAGTTTATTCGTAACTTCTCGTCTCTGGTCAAGCCCCTGACTGATTTGACCAGAAAGGACGGCAACCCACAGAGTTGGTCTCCGGAGTCCATTAAGGCCTTTGAGAGTCTCAAGGTTGCCTTTGTTTCTGCTCTTGTGTTGCCACATCCTGATCATACGTTACCTTTTATCCTTGAGGTTGATGCTGATGAGACTGGTGTTGGCGCCCTTCTGTCTCAACGTCCTACCTCAGAGCGGTATACATCCTTGTGGCTACTTTTCCAAGAAATTGTCACCTGCGGAGTGCAATTACGAGATTGGTGACAGAGAGCTGTTGGCGATCATTTTAGCCCTGAAAGAATGGAGACATCTCCTTAAAGGTACCACTGTGCCGGTTCTCAGTCTTACTGACCATAAGAATCTCACATTCTTGTCTGAGGCTAAACGCCTCTCTCCCAGGACGCGATAGGTTGTTTTTTTGTCAAGTTTCAATGACATTGTCTCATTCTTACCCGGTACTAAGAATGTAAGGGCTGACGCCTTGTCACGACAATTTTCCTCCCCTTCCAAGTTGGAGTCGTTTCCGGTTCCTGCGATTCCTCCTGATCGTATTCTGGCTACGGTTTGCACCAGTCTCACTTCTCCTTTAGGTGACAAAATTCTTGCTGCTCAGGTCCATGCTCCTCCTGAGAAACCTTGTGACCGTTGCTTTGTCCCAGAGAGTCTCCATACTGCCGTGCTCCAGACTTACCATTTTCCCAAGGCTGCTGGCCACCCTGGGAAGAACCAACTCTTTTGGGCCATTTCCCAACAATTCTGGTGGCCTAGTCTATGTGCTGATATAACTGCCTTTGTAGCTGCCTGTTCCGTGTGTAATCAGAGTAAGACTCCATGACACCTTCCAGTGGGCCTCCTACAACCCATACCCAATGGAGAAAGGCCCTGGGCCCACCTGTCTATGGATTCCATTGTGGAGTTACCCACCACAGTTAAACTTATGGTGGTTGACTGGTTCTCAAAGATGTGTCATTGTATTCCACTTAAGAAGTTGCCCACTTCTAAGGAACTGGCTTACATTTTTGCTCGGGAGATCTTTCGCTTACATGGGCTACCCAAGGTGATTGTCTTGGACAGGGGTAGTCAGTTTGTGTCCCGGTTCTGGTAAGCCCTTTGTGCACAGCTGGGAATTCAGCTTGCTTTCTCCTCTGCGTAACACCCACAGTCTAATGGGGCTGCAGAACAAGCCAATCAGTCTTTGGAGCAATTCCTACGTTGCTATATTTCTGAACATCATAACAACTAGTCAGACCTATTACCGTGGGCAGAGTTTGCTCACAACAGTGCCTTGAATTCTGCTTCCCGATTGTCCTCGTTTATGGTGAATTATGGTTTTCAACCTTCCATGTTGCTTGACTCGTTTGTTCCGCAGAGTATTCCTGCATTAGAGGAGCATCTCTGTGGTCTTCGTTCCACTTGGGCACAAGTCCACGAGGCTTTGCAACATGCTAATGATAGGTACAGACTCCATGCTGACCGCAGACGCCTGCCTGCGCCTTCCTATCAGGATGGGGACAGGGTCTGGCTGTCATCTCGCAACCTCTGACTTTGTGTTCCCTCACTGAAGTTCACACCTCGGTTTATTGGGCCTTTCCGTATGCTTCACAGGATTAACCCAGTGGCTTATGAATTAGACCTTCCTTCTAATATGCATATTTTTAATGAATTTCATGTCTCCTTATTAAAACCTTTGGTCTGCAACCACTTTACCACCTCTGTGCCACGTCCTCACTGTTACCCGTTTATTATATTTAAGATTTAATATCTCTCAGATATGATTTGGATTAAATGAGAGTTCTTTGATCATGAGTGAAATCTTTAACACAATAACAACATTTATTGGTGAGTAGTTGAAAGTCTATCTAATACACAACCATCTATCTATAGTCTACACCAAGGAAGAAAATATTAGGTTAAAATAAGAGAATTACATGACGGAATACAGAGTATATTCCTTAAAACATTAATCTACAAACATATTTAGTTACAAGTAAAGAGCAAAGCCCTTCCCATAATTACCCTTTACACTAAGGTTCCATTCTGATGGCTGCTCTCCCATAAAGTGTGTTTCCCTCCCATCTAGTCTGTGTATATCATTACAGGCTGATGCTTCATTGGTTGTAATAGCGTGGCTCTGATTGGTTAGCTTCCCTATGCTTGGTTAAGGACTGGCTACATCTTCAATCCCTATACTTTGCATAAGTCAGCCCCCTTTAATGCAAATCCTTGTGACTATTCTGAGCAGGAGATTAACTTGAATTTTCCCGGGAAGTTAAGTATTGATTCCGGGTTGGCCTCCCTTCATTGCATATCCCAGCATGGGATCTTTTGAAGTGAGTATGTGTAAAACAATGAGGTTTGGATACCATTGTATACACAAGCCTAGGTGCCGATCTCTGGTCTGCCAGAGATATATGTGAAGATAATATGTTCCGGCCTGCATAGATACAAGCTAAATGAAATATATTCCTAATTACAATATTTTACAGATATTATTGGAGATTTCACATAAACTCATAAGGCAACATCACCTTGTACAGGTTGAGAACCATGAGGAGTATGAAGTACAGTCCATTGTTGACTCCCGTAAGTTCCGTGGGCGCATACAGTACCTGGTGCATTGGAAAGGGTAGGTTCCGGAGGAACGCTCTTGGGTCTCATCCTCGGACGTACATGCCCCTGTCCTCCTCCGTGATTTCCATAGACGTTTTTCCCTCAAGCCTAGTGGTCCTCCGAGGGGGAGGGGTGGATGAGGAGGGGCTACTGTCAGGGCTGGGCTCAGCCCTTCCTTATCTGAGCTGGCCACTCATCTGTCAGCTAATTGCCAGCTCCTATCTCTCTACAGTTACTCAACTGTTGATGATATCCTGCTCTTCAGTTCTGCCTACATAAGCCGTCCAGTCCAGAGGTTCTTTGCCTTCGCTTTGGTCAACATCACAGAAACTATCTCCTGCGATCCTGTTCAAGATATGCTGACATCCCTTCTGGCTCCAGATCCTGCTTGCTGTTCCACTAGATTGATCCCCAACTTCTGGCTTGGCTGAATATCCGTTCCAGTTACTGAACTTTGGCTATGTTTTTAATACGTTTGATCTATTTACTTTTGTTGTTATTTAAGTGTGATTTAACTGTACTTTTGTCTCGGCCTGATTTCACGGTTTCTGACAGGCACAAAGTCATTTGGAGTGATGAGACCAAAATTGAGCTTTTTGGCCACAGCCATAAACGCTGGAGAGGAGACAACAAGGCCTACGATGAAAAGCACATCATTCCTATTGTGAAACACGTACGGGACGTATTTGGGCATTTCAACGTGACACTGATCCAAGTCGAATTGTCATTGGCAGGGTCATTTGGGTAATTTCTGTTGTTAGTATGATTTAAAAAGAGTAAACACAGTTGACTGATAATAAATGGATTCAGTCAAACACTAACCACGAGTGAAAGAAAAGTTTTTGTGTTATCATTCCTATTCTCTGAAAAATGGCCAAGAAATCATAAATTCTGCCAGGGTATGTAAACTTATGAACACAACTGTATACTAGACTGTGTGTGTATATATATCTATATATAGATATATATCTATATATCTATAGATATATATATATTTATAGATAGATATATCTATCTATATATAGATATATATCTATATATAGATAGATATATATACACATATACAATGCTGTGAAAAAGTATTTGCCCCCTTTTTGATTTTTTTTTTTGCATATTTGTCACACTTAAATGACTCAGATCAAACAAATTTTATTATTACACAAAGATCATTTATTAATGCAAGAAAGCTGTCAAAACCTGCCTGGCTTTATGTGAAAAAGTAATGAGTTTTTCACATTGCTGTGGACCAATTTTGGCCCACTCCTCTTTGCAGAATTGTTTTTTTTATTCAGCCACATTGGAGGGTTTACCAGCATGAACGGCCTGTGTAAGGTGATGATACAGCATCTCAACTGGATTTAAGACCGGGCTTTGACTAGGCCACTCCAAAACCTAAATTTTGCTTTGTTTGAACCATTTGGAGGTGGACTTGCTGTTGTGTTCCGGATCATTGTCCTGCTGCATAACCCAAGTGCACTTAAGCTTGAGGTCACAAACTGATGACCAGACATTCTTCTTTTGGATTTTCTGGTAGAGCTCAGAATTCATGGTTCCATCAATTATGGTAAGTCGCCCAGGTCCTGAAGCTGAAAAGCAGCCCCAGACCATTATGCTACCAACACCCTGTCTGACTGTTGATATGATGTTCTTGTTATGAAATGCTGTATTAGTTTTATGCCAGGTGTAACCGGACGCACACCATCCAAAAAGTTACATTTTTGTCTCATCAGTCCACGAAATATTTGCCTAAAAGTCTTGGGGATAATCAAGATGTTTTTTGGTAAATGTGAGATGAGCCTTTTTGTTCTTTTTGATCAGCAGTGGTTTTGGCCTTGGAACTCTCCCATGGATGTAATTTTTGCCCAATCTCTTTCTTATTGTTGAATCATGAACACTGATCTTACCTAAGGCAAGTGACACTTGCAGTGCTTTAGATGTTGTTCTGGGTTCTTTTATGGCCTCCTGGATGAGTCGTCGTCATGCTCCTGGAGTCATTTTGGTTGGCTGGCCACTCCTGGTAAGGTTCACCACTGTTCCAAGTTTTCTCCATTTGTGAATAATGGCTCTCACCGTGGTTCACTGGTGTCCCAAAGCCTTAGAAATGGCTTTGTAATCCTTTCCAGACTGATGCATGTCAATTACTTTGTTTCTCATCTGTTCTTGAATTTATTTAGATCATGGCATGATGTGTTGCTTAAAATCTTTTAGCGTGCCTCACTTTGTCAGAAAGCTTCTATTTAAGTGATTTTTTTATTCAACAGGTCTGGCAGTAATCAGGCCTGGGTGTGGCAATTGAAATTTAACTCAGCTTTCCAAAAAATTGTGGTTAATCACAGTTCATTCATGATTCAGCATGGCAGGGGGTAATTACTTGTTCACATAGGGCCAGGCAAGTTTGAACAGCTTTTTTCCCTTAATAAATGAAATAATAATTTAAAAACTGCATCTTGGATTTACTCGGGTTATCTTTGTGTAATATTAAAATTTGTTTGATGATCGGAATTATTTAAGTGTGAGAAATATGCAAAAAAAGTCTACACTGAATATATAGTCTACACTAAATGCAATGAAATACACTGCCTGCACTAAATAACCTGCCTAATTTAGCTCCATCTCTCTCTCTCCATCCACACCAACACTACACATGGCCTCTGTTGGAAGCAGCCTTATATAGTGTGGGGCGTGGACTTAGTCCCTCTGAACCATGATTGGCCAAAGGCACCCTGCCTTTGGCCAATTATGGCTCTCGCAGCACTGTGATTGCACTGTGATTGGCCAAAGCATGCTCATTCATCAGACGTCAATGCACTGCAAACTCACAGTGCCTTATGGGGCGTTCGGCGGGGCTCGAATTTCCCACGAACGCCCCATATGTTTGGTTCATTTGTCGAACGAACCGTGGGCTCATCCCTAGCTGGAACCAGCATGCGTTCCAAAACTCAGTGAGGTCACCGAATATGATGGTGATGTCTTATTCTCGCTTTAACACCTTTTACACTTCTTCTTCAGTGTTTGTACACTGGGTGGTTGATATTTAAAGCGGGGGTCCACCTATCTATCGGGTTTTTTTTTTGGAGTTCATTCACAAACTTTTCTTCTCATGATTATCTACTCACATGTTCTGTGTAATAAGTCTGCCTGTGTCCGATTTTGTTGTAAAGAATAACTTATAAAATTCACTGAAGGCGGTTTCCATCTTCATTGTGGGCATTTGAAGCCCACAAGCATGTATTTCCTGGATGCGGTGAATGCTGGGAGCAGAGATGTTGTGATGATGCTGTTGCACAATGCATGCTGGGAAGCCTGAGACTAGCTCCCAGGGACTGTGGGAGGTCTGGGAGAGGCTAGAAACACGCCTACTCCCATAGGAGGAAAACCAGGAAGTGCAAAGAAGATTAGAAAAAAAAGGTAATTACGGCGATTTAAATTTTTTTACACAGCATGTCAGCATCTAGGCAAGGAAGAGAATGCATAGAGATAATGTTCAAAATTTGGGTGGAACCCCGCTTTAATCCACTTTAGGGAGTTTAGCAGCTGTGGCAGATATATACTGTATCTGGTTATTGGACACACATTTATTTTACAAATATAAGATTTTGTTTCTTCACATTTCTATCCTGGGCGCAAGGAGTATATACACTGAGCATAACTGGGCATAACGTGATACAAACCACACACCCATAATGGTGCCCTGTATCTGGAGGAAGAACTCACCTAGGAAGGTAGAATAGTTGTGTTCAAGACAGTAACAAGTACTCTCCAGAATAAACTGGTTCTGGGTTGGATGTAACCCAGAGCTGGAAACCAAAAAATTAGATAAGGCTGGAAATCCTACCTCATAGGGTATAGATGTATACAGAGATTGTATATCTATTGAGGCCCATAAGTAAGAATCCTCCCAGGTGTAATTGTCCAAAATTTCTAACAAGTGTGAGGAGTCACGGATATATGACAGAAGGAATTGGCCAATGGGCTGGAGAAATAAATGTATGTAATTGGTCAGACCATAGATGAGGCACTCCATGGAGGCTACAATAGGCCTCTCTGGAGGATGCATTGGGACTTTGTGAATTTTTGGTATAATATAAAAATAAGGGGTTTTAAAAACTTCTGGGTTGGGTCTTTTAATAGACTGTGTGCTTCTGCAGTATAGTCAGATCTATTTAAAAACACTATCCCTCCCCCCTTATCTGCTTATTTGTTGACTAGCTTAGGGTTGTTAGTCAGTGCTTATAGAGCCTTATGTTCTAGGGGGCTAAGATTATGGTATTGGTTTAATACTTTTTAAATATCCCCCCCCTTTGTGCCTCAAAGGGGTGGAGCCCTGAAACACGTACACCCACACACCTCTCTCCTGTGGCATCTGATCAACATAGATTGGTAGAGGGATCTCTGATTGATGCCAACAGCTGTTTGGTCTTCTGACGGTCCAGTCTTCCACCAGCCGGCTCAGTTTATCCCCACTTTATGTTGCCATTTCTGAAAGTCTGCCTCCATCGCTAGAGCTGCTCTTCAATTACAGCAGTGTAAGTCTCTACATGTTTTTCTTTTATATAAATGCTGCTATCTTTCACTGATCCAGTGCTTTGGTTGATTATCTTTTTCACGTACCATGGATCCTCTCCTGATCGACTTCACCGAGAGCTGTGGATTTTAACCCATGTTGTGTGGTTTCTTGTTGAAATCTATATTGCCCTGACCTTTAGTTGCTAATTACATTTGGCAGCTCCAGATCATCTACTACCTCTTTGTCGCTACTTCATCTCCAACACTGGGCTTAAACATTACCATTGGCAGTGTGTTGTGAGTGCTCAGTGCACATTATTTGAAAGAAAAAGTTTACACATGAAAACGCCAGACTACAAATTGCAAACCTTTGCAAACCTTTAGTGAGCCCAAATGCGTCCTACTATTATTGCCTCTTGAATAAGGTAAAGTAAACAAAATTCAGTGGCAAGAGACATAAGATGATCATTACTCAATCTCACTGGCTGCAGATATCAGCTGGTGAGATTGTTTCTTTCTTGCTTATCATTATTGCAGGAAAAGTTAGCACCCGGTCTATCCCCCATTTTTTCACCTGGCTCCATATGAGTTAAAAGAAAAGGCACATGCCAGTGTAAATGTGCAAAAACACTGCGCTCACTAGTAAAAAACAAACGAAAACAGCGGCTACATAAATTATGACAAAAACAGTGAAATAGGACGTGAAAAATGCAGCGCTAAGTTAATATTCAACGAAAATCAAAAGTAAATCAAGTCCATGGGTCTTTAAACTTGATGGTGCATAATGTGATAAGTGTAACATAAAGTCTAAAACAGGAAAATAATGGAGTGTCCGATTGTGTCAGAACACAGAAGGGGCACGTGTAGATGGTAGATATCCAAAAGAGGCTAGCTGAGGTGGTATAGATCCGTGAATGGAACCAACATCAATAGTGCTCAACATCAATGGATGGGAAAAGATGGGTACTCTTACCGAATCTGGTGGACTCCCCTGTCAGCGACATGGAGTCAATAAGGCAGTGGGCCCAACCGGGCTGGCAGAGGGATATCCAGGATCGTGGAGCTGGCAAGGTGGACTTCAACCGAACCTCAAGGGGTCATCAACCGAACCTCCAATGATCATCAAGGCAGGTCGTCGAAATAGGAATTCCAAACGAAAACTTTTGGAGGCAGGATGTGCCACAGATGGTCCAACAAGGGCGATCACTCACATCCAGATAATATGTAAGAGAAAATAAAACTTCCACATGGTGCAGGTAAAAAACGGGGGGATTGTTATTTCTAAAAAGCCAAACAAATAAAATAGTGATCACTTTAAAAGCAAAGGCAGCATGGAGAGGGGGTAACCGTCCGACGCGTTTCGACCTAATGGTCTTCTACTGGGGCATGGACTACCCACTCCACGCTGCTAATATTTATAAATGAACATAAAATGAATAACCAATGAGGAAGAGAGACCCAAATTGACTTTCATTGGACCAGAGGCATTCACCAGATCAGGAGGTTAATCACATGGTCCAGTGAACCAGTGGACAAAGGGATGGAAGTGACAGGCGGGCGTATCTTCCAATAGGACCACAGACCAGAAGGAACCAGTCCATGGAGCCGTCCGCCCGCGTGTCAAACAAAAGGATATGACGTCGCGCTGCAAAGCCCGCCAAACGTCATTACCGAGTCATATGGTTGGAAGGAAAACAATGCCACGTGACCGCGGGGAGAAGAAATCCCGCGGTCTCAATGGAAATCGTCACCGCGGCAACGTGGGTGCATTCCGACCAATCAGAGCCAATGGACACAAAGTCACTCCAAAGCCACTCCAGACGAAGTCACTCCTAGAGAGAATTTGTATATGTTGAAACGAAAACAAAACATATTCGCCATAATGAAAAAAGATTCCATATGTAACATTTTACATGATGTAAGACATAAAAATTCATAAACAACATCCGACAATAAATGAGTGGTAAGTAATACCGTAGGTAGATGAACTGTAAAAATAAATAAAAAACATAATAGAAAGGAAAAATCTCAAAAAATTATGAAAGGAGTTCTATGTGTTCTCAAAGGTTCCGCCCCAAGGTGCCCCTCAAGAAGCGCTCCACTGGGGAAAGAGAACACAGGAAACCCCCAAAAAATCCGGTATGTAACCAGAGTGACACCCAACTAAAAATAAAAGTAAGCAAAAACAATCACTAAGATTGATTAATGAAAGAGTTGAGGTCCCACTCAACGTTTTATCCAAACGGAAAGTAGGACCTCAACTCATTGATCCAGTATGTTTCGAGGCATGAAACACCCCGAAGTCGCGATTCACCCCTCCAATGAAGAACGAACCTGTCAATCACCTGAAAAAGTGTGCCAGAAGGGTCTTTGTTATGGTACTGCAAATAGTGCCGTGGTACCGTGTGTTTACTTTTCCCCCCTTTAATTCCAGCCACGTGTTCATTAACACGGATGGAGAAGGTCCTGATAGTACGACCAACGTACTGTTTATGGCAGGTAAGTAAACAATATATCACATTTAGGTAGTTAAAAAACCAGCATATAGGGTAATGTCATCCGCATGTTCCCAGGGGATGTTGGTGTCACGGGCCAGTGGAGGGGATCCTGGGATGTGAATCCTGTGACCTGGGTCCTGGTAGCTGTTCCGGTGGTGCCGTGGGTGTTCTGAGCCTCTGGGCGGCTAGGATGTTGGTCCTGGATCTTCCGGGGAGCGCCGTGCTGTCTTGGGTGTGCACTTCCGAGAATGATGTGAGGCGGGCGGTGCTTTGCGTTCGGAGCATGCATGCTCCTTCATCAGGCTGTGCTGGTGGCCATATTGAGTGTTGGGACTTATAGCATAGGCGAGGGGAGGGGTGGAGAGGTGATTGGGTGAAGGGCGGGACTAAGTCTAATGAGAGGACGCATAGGTAACCATGGGGACAAGGTCCCCCCCAGAGACCCCTTAACAGATTTACCACATTCATAGATGTCTTAAAGTATACACGTAAGCTTAGCATTCAGAGACATTTTTTGGCCCAACCACCCAAGCCTCCATTAACCAACACGGCTTCCACTATGGTCGATGTTACTTCGCCTGAGGAAAACATTGTTTTACATTCGGGATTATCAAATCCCTCTTTATTTAATCCCCCTGGTACTTTAGCACCATCGGTGCAGGTCTTTAAAAAGCTGGTTTTGGAGGATCTCGAGAAATTATCCAGTCTTAGAAAAAGGGTTTATATCAAACCTGATATTAAGATGGGACTTAAAACACTATGCAAAAGAAAAAATCTCATAATCCGCCCCGCCGACAAAGGCGGCGGGATTGTTGTTTTAGATAAAACAGATTATTTGAGAGAAATTGGTAGAATACTGAGTGATTCAGATACATACAGTCTGATTCCTAGGACCCACAACCACCTATAAAAAGGCCTTGTTACAGCTAGTTGACGAAGGGTTCGCTTTGGGTATTGTTAATAAGAAGGAAAAAAGTTTTTTGGTTCCCCAAGCTCCACATATCCCAGCTATTTACTACCTCCCCAAGGTCCACAAGGACCCTGTTAATCCCCCTGGCCGACCTATAGTCAACGGGATTGACTCAGTCACAGCCCGGATCGGGAGGTATGTAGATTTTTATTTACAACCTTTGGTCCGTTCCACCCCTTCTTATTTAAAAGACACCAGGGATACCATCAAGCTTTTGGAATCGGTTCATTTTCGAGAAGGGATGATCCTTGCCACAGCCGATGTGGCTGCACTATATACGTGCATACCCCATGATTTAGGTTTTGATGCGGTTGAGGGCTATCTGTCTAGGGATGCCAGACTTCCTCTTCTGCAGCGGAACTTTATCATGCAGCTTTTGAAATTTGCCACCCGGCATAACTATTTCTGGTTCCAGAACCAGTTTTATTTGCAGAAGAGGGGTGTGGCTATGGGGGCAAAATTCGCACCCAGCCTCGCCAACCTCTTCATGTCCAAGTGGGAGGAGGATGTTGTCTATGCTGCCCGGAGGCCGGAGTTGGTTCTCTGGGCTAGATACGTAGACAACATCCTCCTCCTATGGGATGGGGATCGCACCTCATTGGATAGTTTTATGGCCACACTTAACCTCAACGATAGTGGAATTTCTTTGAGCTATGAGGTTAGCACCTCTAATGTTCACTTTTTAGATCTGGAGATCCTGGTGGTAGAACACCACTTGGAATTTATAACCTATTTCAAACCCACTGACCGGAATGGTTACATTCTGGTCGATAGTTGTCACCAGGATCAATGGTTGAAGGCAATCCCACGTGGCCAATTTTTGAGGTTGCATTGTAATTGCACTAGAACCTCCGATTACTTGTCCCAGTCCCAACTACTTAGAAACAGATTCCTAGAAAAGGGTTATGGTCCAGATCTTTTGGACAAGGAGATTAACAGGATTCTGTCACTCGAGAGAAGTTCCACTTTGATAGAGCATCTGAAGACCACTTCTGATTCCAGATTCAAATGGGCCTTTTTATGAATTTTTATGTCTTACCTCATGTAAAATGTTACATATGGAATCTTTTTTCGTTATGGCGAATAGGTTTTGCTTTCGTTTCAACATATACAAATTCTCTCTAGGAGTGACTTCGTCTGGAGTGGCTTTGGAGTGACTTTGTGTCCATTGGCTCTGATTGGTTGTAATGCACCCACGTTGCCACGGTGATGATTTTCGTTGAGACCGCGGGATTTCTTCTCCCCGCGGTCCCGTGGCATTGTTTTCCTTCCGACCATGTGACTCGGTAATGACGTTTGGCGGGCTTTGCAGCGCAACGTCATATCCTTTTGTTTGACACGAGGACGGACGGCTCCACGGACTGGTTCCTTCCGGTCTGTGGTCCTATTGGAAGATAAGCCCGCCTGTCACTTCCATCCCTTTGTCCATTGGTTCACTGGACCATGTGATTAACCTCCTGATCTGGTGAATGCCTCTGGTCCAATGAAAGTCAATTTGGGTCTCTCTTCCTCATTGGTTATTCATTTTATGTTCATTTATAAATATTAGCAGTGTGGAGTGGGTAGTCCATGCCCCAGTAAAAGACCATTAGGTCAAAACGCGCCAGACGGTTACCCCCTCTCCATGCTGCCTTTGCTTTTAAAGTGATCACTATTTTATTTGTTTGGCTTTTTAGAAATAAAAATCCCCTCGTTTTTTACCTGCACCATGCGGAAGTTTTATTTTCTCTTACATATTACATAAAGTTTTTCGTTTGGAATTCCTATTTTGACGACCTGCCTTGATCCTTAGAGGTTCGGTTGATGACCCCTTGAGGTTCGGTTGAAGTCCACCTTGCTAGCTCCACCATCCTGGATATCCCTCTGCCAGCCCGGTTGGGCCCACTGCCTTATTGACTCCATGTCGCTGACAGGGGAGTCCACCATATTCGGTAAGAGTACCCATCTTTTCCCATCCATTGATGTTGAGCACTATTGATGTTGGTTCCATTCACGGATTTATACCACTTCAGCTAGCCTTTTGGATATCTACCATCTACACATGCCCCTTCTGTGTTCTGACACAATCGGACACTCCATTATTTTCCTGTTTTAGACTTTATGTTACACATGCCAGTGTAGACTAAATGTCATCTGTTTCCAGATAGCTTAATGGAGCCGCTGTTTCAGGGAGCTTTGCAGGCGCTATTTTTAACGCTATAGCGCCTGCAAAGCGCCTCAGTGTGAAAGGGGTCTAAGTAACAGTTACACCTTAAGATTTTTTTTTTATAAGATAATCCAAGATTATAGATTATCCTACAGTAGACTTACTTTGCAGCACAAAGAACACAATAATTTGTCTTTAAAAATAAACTAATGTTGCTCCCCGCACACCATGTTTGTCCCTGTGTGCATCACAATGTAGCATTAAAAGGGGAATAAAGCTCTCCTAAAGAAAAAGGCAACTTTGAGGTTTTCTGTTGTGCAATGTTAAATAAAAATTTAAGTAATGTGATATTGTTTTAATCAGCAGAATTTGATGATCATATTTTGTTGTAAATATATGGGAGTGTGCAAATGATGTACATTGCACTGGTATGAATTACAGGAAAATGCAATTTTTTTCTATTTCTTAAGTAATTATTCCCAACTAAAAAAAACAAGGAAATAAAAATAAATGTACATGTTATACTTATTAGCAGGGTATTGAATCATGCGCTGGAAGCTTCTTGTATACAGCAGAATACTTTACTTTCATGGAGAATGGCAGAACATGTCTTTATATCATGGGACAGGAAACAGGACAATACAAGTACATATATTGAGGAAAGACAAGCACTTCCTCTGGTTACCTTACCATAGAATACACATTATAACACTGCACTGCCACCTGCTGGATAGAAAGGTAATATATATATCGTCACATTAGAATGCTGCTTTACATTACATACTGTTGTTTTTCCAACACCCGTTCTCAAAAGCATGTGCTTTGTCAAATTATATTCAGCTTCTTCTGGAAATAACTATGACATTCCTTCAATAAAGGCTTGGTAAGTGCATCAGTAGTCATCTCCTCTGACAGGCAATATTGAATGTCAATAACACCTTGCTCTTGATTGTCCCTCAGTAGGTGATACTTGACATTGATGTGTTTAGTCTTAGGATTGACCCTTTCTGATTGCATAACCTTATACAACCCTGAAACTGCAAAAATTAGATAAGGCGCTCATTGACGTGAATCAATCAGTTGTTAGTATCAAATCAATTCCATGGATCATAGCTGCTGGGAATAAACTCCTCGGGAAGAGTACTGAAGAAAAAGCTGCAAAGAAATATTCCAATTAGTGCTTAGATCTAATTTGTGAGATTGTGGATAGATGGACTGTGATGAATTGAAGTCTGATGACACAAAAGTTTCCATAAAAACCATATAACTTTATTCATATAACTGTAGGTTAAAAAACAACTTAACCAGAAACAAGGGTCAGAATGGAAATAACCACAGTGGCTTATAGCCTGCTTACTGTGCTCCCACAGAGAAAGGTCCAGGATGTGTATGGCCGAAAATCCTTAAACTTGTATCCAAGGTGATAGATCTTGTACTGGGAAGCCATTCAACAGACAGGGGGGCGCCGCCGCGGGAACCGCAGTGCCAGTGGACGTGGCCAGGAGGAAGAATGACAGGTTGTGGGGCCATGAGTGGCGGCCAGCAATGACGTCTATTGCGGCGTCCGATGGTACTGCAGCCGGAAGGCACTGATGTGTGGGTATTCGTAGGAAGGCTGGTGAGTAGGGTCCCGTCACGATGACCATCATAAGACAATAAATCCAAAGATTTTTAGTCATGTACAAAAGGCAGAAATGTAAAGCCTTCATTAAGGCCAGATGGTGTTCGAGAATTGAGACAAAAAATCCATCTTGCTTCCAACTTCAAAAGATGTTTATTCAGGTCACCTTTCCTTGGTACCAATATAAATTGTTTTATGGCCCAAAATTAAAATACCTTGCTCCATTATCTTGCTCCAATACTTTGCGTCTGAATTGACAAATTGTTTTTCCCACATACAAAAATGGGCATGGGCATCTCATAACATAAATAATTCCCTCTGTACCACAATTGAAAAATGATTGTACTTTAACTGCTTGCCGACCGCCGGCTGTCAATTGACGGCCAGGCAGCGCGGCTCTCGTTGCGGGAGGGCGTCATATGACGGCCTCCCATTTAAACAGGGAATGCGCGCGATCGTGTGCGCGCATCCCTGTTCCTTCGGTGGCGGTGTGTCACGGAGACACCGCTCGCCACCGAGGGGGGTGAACAACCATTGGACATGGCTGTTTACCACGTGATCGGCCGTGATGAAGTCACGGCCGATCACAGATGGGTCCACCCCATTGTGCACGGCGCATGCGCGGGATCGTGAGCGTGCTGCGCGTGCACGTCGGTGGCGGAGTGTTCCCGGGAACACTACTCAGCACCGACAGCGGTAAACAGCCATTGGCTGGCTGTTAACCCACGTGATCGGCTGTGATCCATTCACAGCCGATCATGAATGTAAACACAGAGCGGTAACTAGCTGTTACCAGCTCTTCTCTCCTCACACACCGTTTCCAGTGTGAGGAGAGAAAAGCCAGAAGCAGTGAGTTACCGATCTGTGTTCTGTAGTGTCTGCACAAACGCCACACCTGTCCCATCGCCCCCCCAATTGTCATCTGTCACCCAATAGTCACCACAGTCACCCAATAAAGTGCACCTGTCACATAAGGGACTGCCATCAGTGACCGTCAGCGGTGCACCTGTCACCCGTCACAAATCAGTGACCGTCAGCAGTGCACCTGTCTCCCGTCACCCATCACCCGTCACCCATCAGTGACCACCAGCCATCACCCATCAGTGACCGCCAGCCATCACCCGTCACCCATCAGTGACCGCCAGCCATCAGCCATCAGTGACCGCCAGCCATCAGCCATCAGTGACCGCCAGCCATCACCCATCAGCCATCAGTGACCGCCAGCCATCACCCGTCAGCCATCAGTGACCGCCAGCCATCACCCGTCAGCCATCAGTGACCGCCAGCCATCACCCGTCACCCATCACTGTCTGTGGCCTGTCACCCATCAGTGACCATCGCCTGTCACACCGTCATCACCGATCAGTGAACGTCAGCTGCCACCCATCGCACAGCCCATCAGTGACCGTCACCTGCCACCTGTTACACCGCGTCATGTCCAAAAGAGTATACAGCAGTGAGGAGGCGTTCCAGATCCTCTCCATGACCGATGAAAGCAACGGGGAGTTCTCATCAGATTCCAATTCGGATTCTGAATCAAATTCAGCATTTGAACCAAATAGTGAATCAGCAAATGATTCGGAGGAAGAATGGGTCCCTCCCAAAAGGGCACAGCACTCTGAAAACCAGGATTATATTCCCAGGCCCAGTACCAGCGCTGCCACCACCAATAGGCCCCAGGAACAAATTCCCAGGCCCAGTACCAGCGCTGCCGCCAGCGTTAGGCCCCGGGAACAAATGCCCAGTACCAGCGCTGCCGCCGGAGATAGGCCCCAGGAACAAATGCCCAGACACAGTACCAGTCCTGTCACATCCTGCCTGAGTACCAGCACAGGAAATTCCAATCCAACTACTGGAGTGTCACACCCCCCAAGAGCCTGGGCCTCTACATACATGCCAGATGGTCTTGCCAACCCAACATGGCTGCCTTCCAACTCGGCATCGCCAATTATTGCCCCGTTCACAGCACTGCCAGGTATGCAGACCAACACCCGAAATTTCTCAAAGATTGATTTCATATGTTTTTGCCCAACACTATGCTGCAATTTATTGTGGACCAGACAAATTTGTATGCCCAGCAATATATTGCCAACAACCCCCAGTCATCCTATGCCCATCCTTTTGAGTGGAGAGATCTGAATTTGGAGGAGTTCAAAGTGTTTATGGGCCTCACCCTAAACATGGGGATTACAAAAAAAAATGTAGGACATGCCTATTGGTCCACCAACCCTATCCACAATATGCCCATTTATTCTGCCGTAATGTCCAGGTCCCGATACAAGATGATAATGCGCTTTCTTCACTTCAGCGACAACACCCAGTGCCCTCCCCACAATCATCCAAATTACGACAAGTTATACAAGATTCGCCCACTGATAAAATTCTTTTCCCAACAATTTGCAGAACTCTATGTCCCCGATCAGAATATTTGCGTCGATGAGTCCCTGGTACCCTTTTCAGGCCGGCTAGGAATAAAGCAATATATTCCTAGCAAAAGGGCCAGATACGGAGTAAAGTTATACAAGCTATGTGAGAGAGCCACGGGATATTTGTATGCATTCCGCATATATGAAGGAAAAGATTCCCAGCTCCAGCCCCCTGAGTGCCCGGCCTACATGGGCACAACTGGAAAGATTGTATGGTACCTGGCATACCCACTTCTAAACAAAGGATATCACATATACGTTGACAACTTTTACACGAGCCTGCCCCTTTTCAAACACTTATACATTGCAAAAACCCTGGCCTGTGGAACCTGGAAAATAGAAAGGGCTTCCCACAATCTTTAGCGAACAAAAAGCCACAAAGGGGGTAAAGAGCATCATTGAGATGCAACGAAGTGCTGGCCTTGAGATGGAAGGATAAGAGGGACGTGCACATGATGTCCACCATCCATGATGACACTACAATTGAGGTACAAAGAAGACGAGGTCCCATTGAAAAGCTAACATGTGTCCAAGATTATAATCTCTACATGGGGGGGTAGATTTTAATGATCAAATGATTCAGCCCTATTTGTCAATAAGGAGGTCCTGATTCTGGTATAAGAAGGTAGCAATTTATCTCATCCATTTGGCCATTTACAATTCCTATGTAGTCTACACCAAATCCATTGAAAGCCCTGCCCCCTTCCTAAAATTCATAGAAGAAGTTGTCACGTCCCTCATCTATCACCAAAGACCCCCCCAGAAGACCTTCACTCTGAGGCTGTTTGCCGACTTCATGAGCGCCACTTCCCCTTCAGCATTCCACCATCTGAAGCAGGCCGAAGACGGCAAAAAAAATGTCGCGTGTGCACCAAAAAAGGATTTAGAAAAGATACCAGCTACCATTGTCCCCAGTGTCCCTCCCAACCTGGCCTTTGCATTGGTGAATGCTTCCAACTTTATCATACATCCCTAAAATATTAGCCCATATTTTTAACCATTTCCCCATTTTCATAATCTGTGCTGACCATTTTCCATTCTTTCCCAAATAACCATTCCACTGCCTTCCACGTGAACTGACCCTGGCCTGTTTTTTGACTATGCCTCTGCCTGCCGTTTGGACTGCTTCCACGTGAACTGACCCTGGCCTGTTTTGTGACTATGCCTCTGCCTACCGTTTGGACTGCTTCCATGTGAACTGACCCTGGCCTGTTTTATTAACTATGCTACTGCCTACCGCTTGGACTGCTTGCACGTGAACTGACCCTGGCCTGTTTTATGGACTATGCTTTTGCCTACCGCTTGGACTGATCTGTTGCCCTGCTACTGTAGTGCACAGGGGTCTCACATATGTGAGGGGCTCGAGAATTGTTTTTCTGGATGGAGAAAACAATTATTTTTGTTTTCTCCGGGTTTCGGAATTTCCGGATTAGGGTCTGAAGTACGGAGGCTTCATAGAGATTTGGGTGGATCGAAGCTTCTACCCCTGTGCCCCTGTGCACAGGTCTTACCTGATTGTGGCCCTCAGCCTGCTGCTGACTTACTACCACAATGCCCATGCCTGTCGCATGAATGGACCACACCGCTACCTGGACTATGCAAATAATTAGCTGTAGCAGGAGGCAGTATGTTTATGAAGGGCTGGAGAGCAGTACAATAATGAGTGTCTGCAGGTAACAGTGTACCAGGACCAATATTATGGCTGTGCTGGCTGTCTCTGCCTGGACAATTTCTATGGACTGTGCTGTGCCGACTATAGACAATATTCCTGCCTACTGCCTGGATAGTTACTATTGCTGTCGCTAAGCACCTCCCTGCCTGCTGCCTGGACCAGTGCTCTCCTCTGTGTATACTATTAAAAGCACAGGTAATGCTTTTTTTTTTTACCCTTTCTGCAATAGAATTTATTTTGGATTGTAATTCTTGGTATGTGCATGCTATGTGTTAGAAATATGAAGGGTTTTCAAAGATGATAGGTTGCCAGGAAATTATATTATTATTATTATATTATTTATGCTCCTAGAACGCCTGATGGTGCTACTTGGATGTTGGGCCTCTGTATGTGGCCAGGCTGTGTAAAAGTCTCACACATGTGGTATCGCCATACTCAGGAGGAGTAGCAGAATGTATTTTGGGGTGTCATCTTTGCTATGTACATGCTATGTGTTGGAAATATCTGATAAATGAACAACTTTGTGTAAAAAAAATGCGTTTTCATTTTTTTCCCACATTTTCCAAAAACTTCTGGAAAAAAATGAACCGTTCAAAAGACTGATTATGCCTCATAGATTATACCTTGCGGTGTTTGCTTTCCAAAATGGGGTTATTTTGGGGGCAATTCCATTGTCCTGGTGCTCCAGGGCCTTCAAAAATGCAATAGTTGGTTGAGAAATGAGATGTGTCATTTATGCTCGTAGATCGCCTGATGGTGCTACTTCAATGTTGGGCCTTTGTATGTGGCCACGCTGTGTAAAAGTCTCACACATGTGGTATCGCTATACTCAGGAGGAGTAGCAGAATGTATTTTGGGGGTGTCATCTTTGCTACGTACATGCTATGTGTTGGAAATATCTGATAAATGGACAACTTTGTGTAAAAAAAATGCGTTTTCATTTTTTTCCATTTTTTCCAAAAATTTCTGGAAAAAAATGAACCGTTCAAAAGACTCATTATGCCTCATAGATTATACGTTGGGGTGTTTGCTTTCCAAAATGGGGTCAGTTTGGCAATTCTATTGTCCTGGTGCTCCAGGGCCTTCAAAAGTGTAAATGGTGGTTGAGAAATGAGATGTGTCATTTAGGCTCGTAGAACGCATGAAGATGCTACTTCAATGTTCGGCCTTTGTATGTGGCCAGGCTGTGTAAAAGTCTCACACATGTGGTATCGCCATACTCAGGAAGAGTAGCAGAATGTATTTTGGGGTGTAATTTGTTGTATGCATATGCTCTGAGAGAGAAATAACCTGTTAATATGACAATTTTGTAAAAAAAAAAAATCTTCATTTTGCAAAGAATTGTGGGAAAAAATTACAACTTAAAAAAATTCACCATGCTACTTACTTAATACCTTGGAATGTCTACTTTCTAAAAAGGGGTCATTTAGGGGGTATTTGTACTTTTCTGACTTGTTAGTGTCCCAAGAAATGAGATAGACCATTAGTACATCAGGTGTGATCAGATGTGATCAATTTTCAGTGATTGGCACCATAGTTTGTAGACTCTAACTTTCACAAAGACCAAATAATTTACACTAATTTGGGTTATTTTTACCAAAGATATGTAGCAGTATAAATTTTGGCCAAAATTTATGAAGAAAAATTACTAAATTGCAAAATTTTATGACAGAAACAAAGAAAAAGGCATTTTTTTCACAAAATTTACGGTCTTTTTTATTTATAGCGCAAAAAATAAAAAACCCACTAGTGATTAAATACCACCAAAAGAAAGCTCTATTTGTGTGAAAAAAAGGACGCAAATTTCATATGGGTACAGTGTTGCATTACTGAGTAATTGTCATTCAAAATGTGAGAGCGCTGAAAGCTGAAAATTGGTCTGGGCAGGAAGGGGGTGTAAGTGCACTGTATTGAAGTGGTTAAAAATGTCTCCTTTTTTTGGATTCTCAAATTCTTTAACAGTGGGAATATGAGGGCATGCCTAACAGTGTCCACATCTATGGCTACCTAATGGTTTTTACGGCAGCCATGTGGGAATGACAAAAAAAATACTGTTAAAGAATTTGAGAATCCAAAAATATGGAGAAATTATTAAAATACAATCATTTTTAATTGTAGTACAGAGGTAATTATTTATGTTATGAGATGCCCATGCCCATTTTTGTATGTGGGAAAAAGGATGAGTGTACCTGTATCGCATATTTGAGAGATAGATAATTTCATAGGGCAGAAGACAGATAGCCCATATCTTCAGTAATACAGTATTTACTAGCATACCTTCTCTTTTTCTGTTAATCTCATTTTTATATGTGGCCAATAGATGGGAGGGGAAACAGATATACCCCAATCTCTTGATACCAGGTGGTGTTGGTGAGTAGACCTTTAATTTACATATCCTCTAATACAGTCTAGATCTTTTATATTGAATATAGGAGGAAATTCTAACCCTCATATTGTCTATATGTATATATTCAAGAGAAGTTTTCACCATTTAAACTTGGTAGATGTTATTATTACCACATAGACATAGAACGTTGATATATATATATATATATATATATATATATATATATATATTTATAATGGCATTGATCTCATCCTATAGGTATACCTGTTAAGGTAATTTACATACTTTTTATCATTTACAATAAAGGTTACGTTTTAGTTAAGTGACCTTTTGGTGCGTAGGGAAGCGCACCCTCATCTAGTTCTAGTCTAATTTTGCCACAGTTAAGTGTTATCAATATCACAAGCTTTTGTATATATGTCTTCTGAAGTTTACGCACAAGGTTGTCTCCTTGCTCAAACCCTGGTGTTTGCGCCATATAGTATCTTCCTTAATATCTCCATATAGGAAAGCAGTTTTAATGTCTAGGTGTTTCACTTGCATGCTGTTCCCGGCTGCAATGCTAAGAAGCACTCTGATGGTGGAGTGTTTTACAACAGGAACAAATGTCTCATCGTAATCTTCACCGAATTTCTGGGCGTAACCCTTGGCAACTAGTCTGGCTTTGTATTTGTGGAAATTCACTTCTGTGTCTGACTTTGTTTTGAAAGTCCACTTACTTCCTATAGTTTTGTGGTTAGGAGAAAGCTCTGTGAGTGTCCAGGTTTTATTTTCTTGAAGTGACTTTAATTCTTCTTCTGCTGCCTTTCTCCATTAATTGGATTCACATTTTGGCAGTTTTTCTATGTCTTCCCAGGATGTTGGTTCAAGTATGCTGTGTGTTTTGACAGTGTGTGACAGCTTGTGGGGTGGTATCCCCTTTGTAGTCTGAGTGGATCTTCTGACTTCAGGCAGTTCAGCAGGATCTGGTGGGGAACTTGATTTAGGCAATGTAAGTTCCACCTCTCGTTCTGACTCTTGCACAGGTTCGCTTTGATCGACCTTTTCTTCTGGTTTTCTGGATATTAACTTCACAGCTTTCAGGGATCAGTATTTTTGGTGATGGGCTCTCATCAAAATAAGCACTATTGCTTATTGTCACTCTGTCACTCTGTCAGTCTTTGGGTTTAGGATTCTGTAACCCTTAGTTTTCTCACTGAAGCCTACTAGAATGCCCTCTATGGCTATGTTCTCCAGCTTGGATCGCTTCTCACTTGGAATATAGGCATATGCTTTACATCCAAACACTCTGATGTGCCCTATGCTAGGCTTTGATCAATGCCACATTTCGAATAGAGTATTTTAACCACTAGCCGACCAGCTCACGCAGATATACTGTGGTGGGTCGGTCCGTGCAAGGAGTATAGCGGGAGCGTGCCCGCGAGTCCCACGGACTCGATGTCTGCCGGAGACCCGCGATCGCAGTGAGGAGAGACAGAACGGGGAACTACCTATGTAAACAAGTTGATTCCCCATTCCACCAAGTGACATAACAGAGATCTACTGTTCCCAGTGATCAGGAACAGTGATCTCTGTCATGTTTCTGGCAGCCCATCCACCCCCCTACAGTTAGCACACACCCAGGGAAAACACTTAACCCCTTGATCACCCCCTAGTGTTAGCCCCTTCCCTGCCAGTGTCATTTTTACATTAATCAGTGCATTTGTATAGCACTGATCAATGTAATAACGTCACTGGTCCCCAAAAAGTGTAATTTGGGGTCAGATTTGTCCGCTGCAATGTTGCAGTCCCACTAAAAATCGCAGATTACCACCATTACCAGTAAAAACAATTTAAAAAAAAGAAGTCCCTACATTTATCCCGTAGTTTGCAGACACAATAACTTTTGCACAAACCAATCAGTATACGCCTATTGCAATTTCTTTTTTACCAAAAATATGTAGAAGAATATATATGGGCCTGAACTGATGAATAAATTATTTTTTTAGTTTTTTTTTTGGATAGATATAGCAGAAAGTAAAAAAAATAGCCTTTTTTTCAAAATTGTCCGTGTTTTTTGTCTATAGCGCAAAAAATAAAAACCGCAGAGGTGATATAATACCACCATAAAAAAGCTCTTTTTGTGGGTAAAAAAGGACATCAATTTTGTATGGGTACAGCATCGCACGACAACGCAATTGTCAGTTAAAGCGACAGTACCTTATTGCAAAAAATGGCCTGGTCATTAAGGGGGCAAATCCTTCCGGGGCTGAAGTGGTTAATTACACTTGAGGGTAATTTGTTCTGTAGGTAGGTTGCAGTCATGACTGCTTCTCCCCAGTATTTGTGAGGTAGGTTGGCATCCGACAACATGCATCTGGCCATTTCCATTGATTTTTCCATTCTGCTACACCATTTTGTTCAGGAGTGTACAGTGGGGACGGAAGGTATTCAAACCCCCTTAAATTTTTCACTCTTTGTTATATTGCAGCCATTTGCTAAAATCATTTGACGGAAAAGTATTCAGACCCCCTTAAATTTTTCACTCTTTGTTATATTGCAGCCATTTGCTAAAATCATTTCACGGAAAGTATTCAGACCCCCTTAAATTTTTCACTCTTTGTTATATTGCAGCCATTTGCTAAAATCATTTAAGTTCATTTTTTTCCTCTTTATTGTACACACAGCACCCCATATTGACAGAAAAACACAGAATTGTTGACATTTTTGCAGATTTATTAAAAAAGAAAAGCTGAAATATCACATGGTCCTAAGTATTCAGACCCTTTGCTCAGTATTTAGTAGAATCACCCTTTTGATCTAATACAGCCATGAGTCTTTTTGGGAGAGATGCAACAAGTTTTTCACACCTGGATTTGGGGATCCTGTGCCATTCCTCCTTGCAGATCTTCTCCAGTTCTGTTAGGTTGGATGGTAAACGTTGGTGGACAGCCATTTTTAGGTCTCTCCAGAGATGTTCAACTGAGTTTAAGTCAGAGCTCTGCCTGGGCCATTCAAGAACAGTCACGGAGTTGTTGTGAAGCCACTCCTTCATTATTTTAGGTGTGTGCTTAGGGTCATTGTCTTGTTGGAAGGTAAACCTTCAGCCCAGTCTGAGGTCCTGAGCACTCTGGAGAAGGTTTTCGTCCAAGATATCCCTGTACTTGGCCGCATTCATCTTTCCCTCAATTGCAACCAGTCGTCCTGTCCCTGCATCTGAAAAACACCCCCACAGCACGATGCTGCCACCACCATGCTTCACTGTTGGGACTGTATTGGACAGGTGATGAGCAGTGCCTGGTTTTCTCCACACATACCGCTTCGCATTAAGGCCAAAAAGTTCTATCTTGGTCTCATCAGACCAGAGAATCTTATTTCTCACCATCTTGGAGTCCTTCAGGTGTTTTTTTAGCAAACTCCATGCGGGCTTTCATGTGTCATGCACTGAGGAGAGGCTTCTGTCGGGCCACTCTGCCATAAAGCCCCGACTGGTGGAGGGCTGCAGTGATGGTTGACTTTCTACAACTTTCTCCCATCTCCCAACTGCATCTCTGGAGCTCAGTCACAGTGATCTTTGGGTTCTTCTTTAGCTCTCTCACCAAGGATCTTCTCCCCCGATAGTTCAGTTTGGCCGGACGGCCAGCTCTAGGAAGGGTTCTGGTCGTCCCAAACATCTTCCATTTAAGGATTATGGAGGCCACTCTGCTCTTAGGAACCTTAAGTGCAGCAGAAATTTTTTTGTAACCTTGGCCAGATCTGTGCCTTGCCACAATTCTGTCTCTGAGCTCTTCAGGCAGTTCTTTTGAGCTCATGATTCTCATTTGCTCTGACATGCACTGTGAGCTGTAAGGTCTTATATAGACAGGTGTGTGGCTTGCCTAATCAAGTCCAATCCGTATAATCAAACACAGCTGGACTCAAATTAAGGCGTAGAACCATTTCAAGGATGATCAGAAGAAATGGACAGCATCTGAGTTAAATATATGTGTGACAGCAATGGGTCTGAATACAATATGGGGTGCTGTGTGTACATTAATGAGGAAAAAAATGAACTTAAATGATTTTAGCAAATGGCTGCAATATAACAAAGAGTGAAGAATTTAATGGGGTCTGAATACTTTGTCCCCACTGTATGGTGTGGTTGTCTGGTGTACTATTCCTTGTCTCTTTAGTACAAGGCCACTTCTTTGCTTATGTATTCTCCCTCATTGTCAGTGCGTATTATTCCAGGTTTCCGTTAGAATTTGTTGCTAGACATGGCAACAAACTCTTGAAGTTTCTCTGATGTTTCGTTCTTGTGTTTCATCAGATAAGGGGTTGTGTACCTGGAATAATCATCAATGAAAGTCAGGAGATATCGGTTCCCATCTGACGTGTGAGTTTTCATTGGACTGCATATGTCGCTGTGTATGAGCTGCAGGGAGTGGGTAGTTTTTCTTTGAGATGCCTGTGGAAGGGGAGCACTTGTGGCTTTTGCTTCAATACAGCACTTGCATTTCTTGAGCACTTTGCAAGACGCTATTGTTAAATATTCTGATAAGCCTCTCTTTATAATGTCCTGTATAACTTCTAAACTTCTGTGCCCCAGCCTCCTGTGCCATAAGTGAATACCTTTGTTGTGTATGTCATTAGAGACTATATTGGCTTGCTGGTCTGTGGTGATGAGCTTGTATAGGCGATCATCTAGTGTTCCTTTTGCGAGGAATTGCTTATTATTCTGAATTGTGTATTTATCACCCTGGAACTTAACTGTGAGACCATTGTTTGCAAGACTTTTAACTGATAAAAGGCTGCCTTCTAGTTCTAGAACATAGAGCACTTTCTTTACAAGGATACTCTGCTTGCCTTGTGGTGTAATGCAGTTCAGGAAGCCCTGGCCTTTACCTTCAGAAGTGATGCTTTTCCAGTTTGCTAGGAAAACTTTGTCTTTTGCACTGTAATCAATGTTTGTAAAGAAGGTCTCATTGCTAGTCATGTGGCTTGTCAATCCTGAGACTATGCACCAGCCGTGTAGCTTGCCACTCTGTGTCACTTTAAAGGTGCCACTCCATGATGTGTCTGCAATTTCCTTTATGGCTGCTTTGACTCTTTCTTTTGGGGATAGCTTTCGCTGCTTGGCTTTCCAGATAGAACAGTCTTTTTTAAGTGACCAGTCCTTTTACAGCGAAAACAGGCTCTGCTTTCTTTGTTGTGCTTTGTGCCTTTGTATGTCTTAAGATCTTTCTCATCATGGTGCATGTTTTCTTTCCTGCTGTCATATTCATCGATTCATTTTCCTTTGGCATATTTCAGTGTCAGCTCCTGCTCGGGTCTGGTTTCTAAAGCATTGATAAGAGCAGTATATGTCTCTGGAAGGCTGCAGGGGAGCAGGGCAACAATATGGTTCTTTTGATACCCTCTCCAATATCACACAGCTGCTCTATGATTTCTAGCATAGCTTTCATGTTGTCACATTTGCTGGCCTTTTTCTAGTCTCACCTTGTAAAGCATTTCTAGCAAAAACAGCTTACTGTTGAGGCTTGAACGCTCATGCAGTTTTTGTAATGAAGTCCACATACCTTTGGCCATTTTCTCTGTTTTTATGTGGATAAGCTGGTCATCTTCCACCAGCAAGCTTATAATTGCTTTTACCTGTCTATCCTTCCTGTCCCAATCCTCCATCTCACCGTTTGTGTGTCTGTCTGTATTCAGAACTTGCCACAAATCATCCATGCTAAAAAGTATTTCTAGTTTAAATTTCCAAAGCTGGTAATTGGCATTGTTCAGCTTTGCTATTGCAAACTTCACATCTGAACCGCCTATGCAGTGGATTTGCACAGAGAAGCCTGGATCCTCCTCTTCTCGGATGCCTCTTCTGTGCTGCAGGCCCCTTCCTCCTGTTGAGTGCCTCCACAGCAAGCAGCTTGCTATGGGGGCACCCGAGCTGAGTCACAGCTTACTGTGTCCATTTAGACATGGGGCTGCGGTTCTGGCCCCGCACCCTCTCGCTCTCTCCTGATTGGCTAACTGACTTTGATTGACATCAGCAGGAGCCAATGGTGCTGCTGCCATGTCTCAGCCAATCAGGAGGTAGAGTCTTGGATTGCCAAGACACTCGTGGAAATCGCTGGACAGAGAAGGGGCTCCAGAAGTATTAGGGGAGCTGCTGCACACAGAAGTCTTATCTTAATGCATTCTTTGCCTTTACAACCACTTTAAAGCTCTATCTGTCCTGAAAACACCAAATAATAAATATACCGTCTTCATTGTATGCTTTGTTGGGCTGACCATAAGCAGCACATCTTTAAAGCCTTTGCTCTGCGTACTATCTTCAGTTTTCATTACTGCAGTTAGAAAATTGCATTTCTTAATGTTAAAGATAAGTTGGGGAATACTGAAGGAGTTATCTTAAATCATTTTACAGTAAATATTTTATGCAGAGCAGGCCTGACATTACTGGAAAGGGATTTCCTAGATTTTACCAAAATTGTTAAACTGACATAAATTACACTGCACAGTTATACCTACATTTCACAATAAAACTATGAAATAAGCAAATGTTGTTATAGTAAACCACTAAACCAGATATTTTGCATTTTGCACAATAGGTGAAAGTTGCAAATCCACTCTATCTTCAAAAAAATATACAAAATGCCTCAGCTTATTTTTAGATTGGCATTTATTGGGTACATGAAAATTAAGATGAATGTTAATTTTATATTAGGGTCTCTATTTTAGGTTTGTCTCTATTGGAAAGCTATTTGCTCACTTTCTGTCCTGATAAAAACTTTGCCACCGGGGTTGGGAAATAGGGGAAATCTCTCTAACTGGCACACATCAGCAATAAAAACACCACTTTTTTTTAAGGGGAAAGCTAGAAGGCAATACAACATATACAAATATTATAAAGCCGAGGCAACATTTAATATTTGTGTAATTGTTTTTATGGATTGTGCATAAATGTGCTAATAAAGATAGCATTGTATTATGTAGGTACAGAGAGGTGTTTGGGGAGATTTTTCAGGTTCCAAAATATTGAGAGCAGAGATTCAGATAAAATAAATATTTTTTATTAATACACAGATAAAAAAAAAGTTTGGTATAGTGGTTTTGCACATTGTGCATAAATGTGCTAATAAAGATAGTATTGTATTATATTTCATTGATATTTATTTTATCTTAAATCAAAAACCTTTTGGTCCAACCCTTCATACAGTTTAATATACATAGGAGATAATATTCCAGTATTCACCTTCTTTTGCAGTCAGGAGGAAGGAGGAGACCAGGGACAGAGATCACCAATGTAAAGAGCACAAACTAAGGGTGCAAACCACTGATGACCAACAAAAGGGACAAACTTAAGGGCACAGAACACAGACCACCAGCAAATGAGGTATAGACTACTGACCACTACTGATAGGGGAACATGCCTGAGGAGAACACCATTGAGCACCAATGTAATGAGACATACAGGCTACTAGAGAAGAGTTTTTTCGACCGAACAATCGCAAGAAAATAGCGAAATAAAGCAGTTGTTCGCTTCTTTGGCAAGCAATTGCCAAAAATACACTTCCTGGCCTCTGAACTATGGTCAGATGGCTTAGAAGGACCATAGAACAAACAGAGGGTGCACCAATCTAGTGCATTATTATTATTATACAGGATTTATATAGCGCCAATAGTTTGCGCCCTGCTCGTTAGAGCTTACAATCTAAGAGGGAGGGTCAACTGATATAAAAAATCCTTTACTTCTCTTCTAATAAAGTCCTGCTTACAGTGCATCCAGAAAGTATTCACAGCTCTTCACTTTTTCCACATTTTGTTTTGTTATAGCCTTATTCCAAAATGAATTAAATTCATTATTTTCCTCAAAATTCTATAAACATTACCCCATAATGACAACATGAAGAGAAGTTTGTTTGAAATCTTTGCAAATTTATTAATAATAAAAAAATCACATGTGCATAAGTATTCACAGCCTTTGCTCAATACTTTGTTGAAGCACCTTTGGCACCAATTATAGCCTTAAGTCTTTTTGAGTATAATGCTACAAGCTTGGCACACCTATTTTTGGGAACTTTCTCCCATTCTTCTTTGCAGGACCTCTCAAGCTCCATCAGATCGGATGAGGAGCGTTGGTGCACAGCCATTTTTAGATCTCTCCAGAGATGTTCAATCTGGTTCAAGTCTGGGCTCTGACTGGGCCACTCAAGGACATTCACAGCGTTTCCCCGTAGCCACTCTTTTGTTATCTTGGCTGTGTGCATAGGGTCGTTGTCCTGTTGGAAGATGAACCTTCGCCCCAGTCTGAGGTCCAGAGCGGTCTGGAGCAGGTTTTCATCAAGGATGTCTGTGTACATTGCTGCATTCACATTACAATGCACTTACCAGGAGCCACAGTCATTCACCATGATACTGCAGACCACCAGCTGCCAGATCCAAGATGCTGCAGGCCTGTAACTGAGTCAATGTGCTAAACCAGCAGTTTAAAGATATGTGCTCCCATAGGGTGAAAAGCCAACTGGCTGTCTGTTTGAAAAGCGGACCGATGCAATCAAACCCACACAGAGCAAGAAACTGGACCTGCTTGATGGCTGAAACTGAGATCTATATTATCCAGCCTGTCACCCAACCAGTGGCTTACTTGAAGGAACCAAAGGATCTTATGATTTCCTGGAGCAAAATTCAATTGCATAATTCCTAAATGCTGGGCTAATAACTGAATATTCACACTTCTGGAAGGGGCTTTGGTCACCAGCAGAGATCACCACTGGACTTTCTTTTGGTTTTTAGTGCACCTGGTGTCCAACTCCTGCAGGTGGTGAAAAAACCCAGTTAGTGATTGTCTAAGAGCTGTGTTCTATAATGAAATAAAGAGAAATTAGGATTGTCCCTGTTTAAATAAACCAGGTTCTTTAATTCTAACTAGAGATTCATGTTGAAGCTATTTGTGAAGCTTGTGTAGCTACATATACAATGCCTTGAAAAAGTATTCAAACCCCTTGCAATTTTCCACATTTTGTCATGTTACAAACAAAAACATAAATGTATTTTATTGGGATTTTATGTTATAACAACACAAAGTGGCACATAATTGTGAAGTGTAAGGAAAATGATAAATGGCTTTCAATTATTTTTACAAATATGTGAAAAATGCGGCATGCATTTGTATTCAGTCCCTTTGAGTCAATACTTTGTAGAACCACCTTTCGCTGCAATTACAGCTGCAAGTCTTTTTGGGTATGTCTCTACCAGCTTTGCACATCTAGAGAGTGACATTTTTGCCCATTCTTCTTTGCAAAATAGTTCAAGCTCTGTCAGATTGGATGGAGAGCATCTGTGAACAGCAATTTTCAAGTCTTGCCACAGATTCTAAATTGGTTTTAGGTCTGGACATTGACTGGGCCATTCTAACACATGAATATGCTTTGATCTAAACCATTCCATTGTAGCTCTGGCTGTATGTTTAGGGTCATTTCCCTGCTGGAAGGTGAATCTCTGCCCCAGTCTCAAGTCTTTTGCAAACTCTAACAGGTTTTCTTCTAATGCCGCGTACATACGAGCGGACTTTACGGCAGACTTGGTCCGGCGTACTGGATTTCGTCGGACAATTCGATCGTGTGTGGGCTCCAGCGGACTTAGTTTGCTCAAAAGGTGGACGGACTTAGATTTGAAACATGTCTTAAATCTATCTGACGGACTCTTGTTTCTAGCGGACAAACCGGTCGTCTGTATGCTAGTCTGACGAACTCAAACTGACGCATGCTCTGAAGCAATTACAAGACGGAAGCGCTCGGTCTGGTAAAACTAGCCTTCTTATTGAAGCTAGCAGATTCCTCTTCTGTGATCTTTTAATACAAGTTGTTTTTCTGCTTTATATTTACACAGAGTTTTCACAAACTACTTTCTTCATGATTTATCCTCATGCCATGACTAATATGCTATTTTTAAAAAGCCAGATCTCCATAAATAAAGTATTAATTTAGATTTTGAACTCATCTTTTTTTTTTATTGATTTCCACACTATCTATTTTACAATGTGTGCTAAATTATACAAACTTTTTTTTTTTGTAGTTTCAAGTTACCACAATAACGTTAATATTTTGTGTTGTTTTAATTAACCTTAATGAGGTTGGTGTCCCTTGTTAATTAGACGTAGGGGCGTTTATTTTCCAAAGGCAAATACATTTTTCACTACAAGTGCAAATTGTACTTGGAATTGCACAGAAAGAGCATTTTGAAGTGCCTTCGCTGTGGATCCGAGGGGCACATGCAAGGAACCACAAAAAAAAAAAAAAACCTTTTTCTTGCACATGATTGTATGATAAAATCAGCCGAGCTTCTCCTCATTTCAGCTCTTCCCCTCAGATTTACAGCGACTGCACTTCCAACAAGTGCACTTGCTGTGCAATTTCTAAAGTGCACTTTTTACTAGTATTTAGCACTTGATTCTTGAAATGATTTAGCCTTTTGGCAAAAACACACATAGGGGTTGATTTACTAAAGGGAAAAAGACTATGCACTTAGCAAGTTGCCCTCTGCAAGAGCAGTTGCTCCAGAGCTTAGTAAATGAGCAGAAGCTCTGCTGACTTCCATCATCCAATCATGTGCAAGCAAAAATGCTGTTTTTTGAATTATCCTTGCACAGGATTGGATACTCTTTGCAAAGTCAAGCTAAGCTCTTGAGCAATTGCACTTGCAGAGGGCAACTGCACTCTGCAAAGTGCACAGTCTATTTGCTTTTATTAAATCAACCCCATAGTCTTTTTGACCTGTACCTGCCTACTCCCAAACAAAATGTCATTTTGGAATCAAAACACATAGTCAATAATGTAAGGTAACAAAAAAATCCATTTATTTTGGTTAACAAAAAATTAGGAAGGCAACACTGGAGACACTTTTAGAATCTGTGAAGCCTTTCATCCCCCAGGACACACATCAAGTTTTAGGACAAGAAAATTGATATCTTGCGACTAGGGAGCACAGGGAGCACAGTCAGACCAGACGGAAGCCAGGCAATCACTTTCGAGTCTTCCGTGGAGCCTTCCCTGCACGCTTCTCTGCAGCCTTCCCTCCACGCTTCTCTGCAGCCTTCCCTCCACGCTTCTCTGCAGCCTTCCTCGGAGGCTGGGCCTCTGGTGGTGTACTTGGGGCAGGAGGAGGAGGAGTGGCTTCATCTGCCAGATACGTTGTAGCTGTAAGCTCCCCTCTCAAGCCCTTCTGATAGGCCTGAAAAATCAAACCTTCACAGAGGAGGCATTGCCCCTTTTCAATTCCAGCAATCTGCTGGCTATATAGGTCCCATACGCCTCCTCTGCATTGGGTGGTGTACTCAGGATTTGGCTTGCTTCACGTATGAGGGCTAGGGATTCCTCCTCGGTTTGGGTCATTCTCCTGGGCCTTTTGGTGAGAATGCGGAGGGGAGGCACCTGACACTACGTGCGGCTTCTACTCAGCCCAGCCACAGCCTCCTCCTCTCTCCCACTGGGCAAGGCCTCCTCCTCTCTCCCACTGGTCAAGGCCTCCTCCTGGCTGAGGTCATCCTGTGTCAAAAAAAGGGACATAGTTGTAATTTTGTGTTACACAATCACACACAATTTTCAGCTCATGACTTGCAAATATAATTCTCAACAAATAGTAAAGGCTATCTATTTGACACCACCATTATTACAGCTGATCAACAATATCTGAAGTACATAGGCGTGCGCACAGGGTGTGCCAGGTGTGCCTGGGTACACCCTAATCGCCTTGTGTGGTGCATATTCCCCCCTGTTTAGACCACTGATATTTCATCCCCCAAAAAAATCTTACAAAAGAAAATTATTTTTTTTTAAATAAAATAAACAAAATTACACTGTCCACTGCCCTACTGACACCATCAGTACATATACACATGCATATGTATTTGAGCTTTGGGGTGCACACCCTAATGCAAGAGGCTGCGCACACCTATGCAGAAGTATATTTTTGGCCACTACTGTCTAGTGATATGTCTACATATTAATATTTGTGATTAAGTCATTTTTTAGGAAGCACTTAAAAATTTGACACGTTAACATCATTAATAACATTTACACAATCACAAATTCCACAAAAAAGGATACCTGGCTGAAGCTGGGCGCATCCACTTCATCAGGGATGAAAAGGCCCAGTTCTTCCTGGGACTCCTCAGCTGGGGTGGAGGTGGATGGAAGGCTGGAGGGAAGAGTGGGGGGAAGGCTGGAGGGAAGGGTGGGGGGAAGGGTCGAAAGTGATTGCCTGGCTTCTGTCTGGTCATCCAGGAATCGCATTTTGTGGTAGTACCACAACTTGGGTACATAAACTTGGTCGGCTGCTGCTCTGGATCTGAGCGACTCCTGGATTTTATTGTGTTCCCGCTTATACATGTTTCGCAAGATACCAATTTTCTTGTCCACAAACTTGAGGTCTGCCTGGGGGACTCGAGTCTTCACAAATTCTAAAAGTGTGCACAGTGTTGCCTTCCTTACAGCTCGATTGAAATATAGTGGGTGTTTGACCTCCCACAGGTTTTTGTTTTCCTGATATAAGTCAATAAATCTCGACAAAAAATCTGCCTCTTTAAAGGGATTCATTGTTGCTAAAAGACAAGACACAATATCAAAACTGTAATATCAGTCAGAACTCCCAGGATTATTTTGTGAAGAATCTAGGGGACACATATACGCACACACACCCCCACGTTTAATCTTACTTTAGTTTCTGACGCTCGCTACTTCCGCACGGACATACGTAGGCCATCGTAATAGCTTTATATACACTGTGTCATGCTCCGCCTGCGTCGCCCGCCCCTGACGTTCTTTAGTACGATTTGTCCCTGCCCCTTCACTCCTCGTTGCGCAGTGGGAGTAGATAGAGAAAGATGGCGGAGAGAATCAGTGGAAGTAGCGCGGAGGAAAGCCCGGAGCCACAACCATCCACATCCCGGAGGATGTGGCCACCAACATGGCTTTTGAAGAGATGGTGTCCATATTGAGAAGGGAGGACTACGATGGCAAAAGAGGACCGTACACACGCCCGAATATGCGGAAAGACAAAATAATGTCCTCAATTGTCACCGCTCTAGAAGCTAAATTTGGCACTAAACGTTCGAAAGAATAATTGAGGAAGCGGTGGTCTGACATCAAAAGTCGGGAACCAGAACAATATTGGCGAATAAAGAAGCTGCTTAAAAAAAGTAAGTACTTGTTGTGTTTTCCTATTGAGATACTTAACTTGCATGCTGATCCATATTTTTTTCGTTTATACAGCATCGTTCGTAAAGACCGTTCTTTGTAAAATACCTATGACACTAAAGAAAATGACGTTTTTTTTGCAAAATACGATGGTACAGGGTTGGACATATACATTTATGTCTTGATAATTTTTCGTATTCCAAAAATTTGTTGATGTGGTGTAGATGTGTTGGAAAATATAATGCTTCTTCAAAAATGATTCAGTGTAATGTAAAGGACAGGACACAGCAGCTGGTTCCACATCTGGACTCACAAGCACTAGTGTACTATGTGACCATAAAGAAATTTTAGAGGGGTAATACACATAGGAGATCATTGAGGTGTCTGCATCTGTGAAACTTGCATGAAAATGTGTATTGTTTATAATTGTTGTTCAGAGGGAATGTTCATCCTGTCTTCTAAATTTTTGAGGACAAAAAAAGGCAATTGTCCACAACTCATAACCAACGTTTCATATTATTTTGAAAAAATATAAAATATCACTGTGTTTTAACTATACCTTTTGTTGAATTATCATAGGGAAGAAAAGACTCAGACAACAGTCCAAGGATCCCAGGAGCCCCCCAAGTCACCAGCCTGAGGCTGAAGATAGCCCAAGCCCAAGACCACGCCCACCCGACGAGCTGGAGGAAGGAGGGGTGGAGGAAGTATGCGAGCTTTCAACCCCACCAAGTGAGTGACTGACACCCCAGCTTAAGGTAATGTATTTAGGCGTGCATATTTTAACCCTTGTTTTTTTCACACATTTTAGGTGAGCTTCTGGTTGTGGAAGGCCAAGCGGCAGAGCCATTCAGCACAGACAGTGCCCAAAGACTGATTGGCCAGATAATGCTGTGGAATGGCCAAAGATAAAATGTGTGACCAAATTCACAGCATGCAACTTCGCCTGGACTCCATGCAACAGGAAATGAAGAACATGATTGATGTTTTGGGCAGAATATAATAACGTTTTGCCTAAAAACATCAATCATGTTCTTCATTTCCTTTGTTTCTTCTTGAAATTTGTTTTTAAAGTTTTTTCGTTAAAAAAAATTTTTTATGATGCACACGGTGTGTCATCATGTGCTATCTTCCATCATGGGATATCAATGTACTTGTTTTGTGTTTGCAACCCCTTCATCCTCAAAATTATTTAGTGGTGAGAGGAACAAAGGGATTGAACACACAAAACACGTACATTGCTCACCCATGATGGGAGATAGCACATGTTGACTTGCCCCTTTTGTAATACTCAATTTTGAGCATCTTAAAAATTAACGATTTACAAGGGTGACATCACCAGCACCATTCTTAAAATGTTGAACTTTGTAAGTTCTTTTATTTTGTTGTATGTTTTTCAAAACACTGTTGTGAATTTTAAGATTTTAAACAAGGTCTATTTTTGTTTAAATATGCCTTTAATAACGTTAAAACCAAAAAAAAAATAAAAAAAAATATATATATATAAAAAAATAAACAAAAAAACAAAAAAAAAAAAATACCAAAAAAAAAAAAATGTTTCAAAAAATGCACCTTTCAATGTGCACACAGTAAAATGTTTTTACTACTACAATGTCTGATTACAATGTGGCTGATTATTTCTCAATAATATGTTTTGCAAATGTTTGTGTGGTTACAGTGACTAAGGGCCTTATTAACTAAAGGTAAATGCACTTGCCACTACTACAAGTGCACTAGGAGACAGACCAAACTAAATGCAAACAAGAAGAAAAACAAGATATTTTATCCAAAATTTATTTTTTTTATTTTTTGTAAAAATTAAAGCTCTTGTTGAATAGCAATGGCCCCCCTACCATTAAAATAATTCACATATCGCTCACTCACTTGGCGTGCGGTTTGGGGGGCCAAGCCAATACGGCCAATTTCCAGGCCTGTCAGTGTTTCATCTTGTACAAGTCCGGCCTCAGGCCCAACAGAGGTAATATATGTAGCAGAATGTTATGTAGTATGCAGCAAGCAAGTATGACGTGATTAATTTTATAGTCCGCCAGATTTATGGCTGAAGGGAACAAACGGAACCGGCTGGCCAGAATCCCAAAGGCATTCTCCACAACTCTTCTTGCTCTGGCCAGCCGGTAATTAAATACCCTCCTCTCAGGGGTGAGTGTCCTTTGGGGGAACGGCCTCATCAAGTGCTCACTGAGAGCAAACGCTTCATCAGTGATAAAAACTGAGGGGAGTCCATCCACATTCTGGTCATCAGGTGGCAATCCTAGGCCACCAGTCTGGAGACGCTGGCACAGCTCGGTCTGTGCAAACACTCCTCCATCAGACATCCGGCCGTTCTTCCCCACGTCCACAAACAGAAAGTCCAAATGTGCCGAGACCACTGCCATCAAAACTACACTATGGAACCCCTTGTAGTTATAGAAATAAGACCCCGAATGCGGTGGTGGCACAATGCGGACTTGCTTCCCGTCAATCGCCCCGACACAGTTGGGAAAGTCCCAAAGGTCAACGAACTGGGAGGCCACAGTCTGCCATTCCTGTGTACTGGAAGGAAACTGTGGAGTGAAAAAAAAAAAAAATTAAGATAAGGACTTTTAAACATAACTTGGATATCAGATTACACAAAAACATTAGTGAACAACAGCAGTCAAACGTTATTAATATGTGTGTTTGTAATTTAAATTATAAAAAACATAAGGCACACTTATAAGATTAATCACCTCCTCTGATGGCCCATTGATCAATTTGAATGTGGGGGGAGGGGTTCTAATTAGGTTAAGAAACACACCTGACAGTTTCAAACATTTGAGGGGGTGGGGGAGGGTCAAACAGTACAATGGAGCTGACAATATACATTGTTCAAGGGACTATAGGCTAGAGATATAAATGGACCCAGGATTGCATGGTATGGAGGTTATTAAAGGTAAATATGCATGTAGGGCAAAAAATGATTAATGTAAAAAAACTGGCATGCATGAAGATAAAGGGGACATTCACAGCATATTCCAAGCATGGTAATTAGGTAACGAGGACATTTAGACAATACATTAGCAAACATTTAATACATATCATGTAATGTTAAAGGATAAAACTTACCTTCATATAGTCCTTCTGCAGGACCTGAATGATGGCAGAACAGGTCTCTGGGATTATTATCCCCAGAGCCTGGGGGGAGATGCCTGTCGAACTTCAAGTCCTGAAGACTTCTTCCAGTCGCCAAGTGACGTAAAGTGGCAACTAGCCTCTGCTCTGCACTGATGGCTTGCCTCATGCAGGTATCCTGCCTGCTGATATAGGGGGTCAGCATAGCCAGCAGACGCTCAAAAACAGGGTCCGTCATCCGGAAATAATTCCTGAAATCCTCAGGATTATTCTCACGGAGCTCACGGAGCAAAGGCATATGCGAGAATTGGTCACGCTGGCGCAACCAATTCTTCATCCATGAACTCCTCCTTGCCCTGTTCATGGACTGGACTCGGGTCAAAGTATTAACCCCAACACCAAGTCCCCACGCAGCACGAACTCGAGAACGAGTACGTCCACGCGACATGGCTTCAAAATGGTCGGCTGGCCAAACAAACAAACTTATAACAAACGCACTGAAGAACAGCAAGGCCTATGAAGAACGACCTGAAAATCAGGAACGAGCGGACCAGAACGGCCTGCAAGGCAGGTTACGAACTGACCAACACGCACTAAAAAGCAGATACACACCTCACAAGCACAAACTGAACCGCAGAAAACGATCTAAATAAGCTGAAGTGTGAAAAGCGCTTATCGTCTCTAACCAAACTTCTGCTAACACGAGATAAACACGAGATTAGCAGAAGGAGCCTAAAGGGTGCCGTAGTGGGGCTTGAACTTCCTTTTTATAGTCCCGTCATACGTGCTGTACGTCACCGCGTTCCAAACCAGCAGACTTTTGCAGTGATCGTGTGTGTCCAAGTCCATCCCTTTCTAAGTCCGGCGCAAGGAGCCGACAAAGTCCGGCGTAAAGTCCGGCGTAAAGTCCGCCGAGCAAAGTCTGCCGTAAAGTCCGTCCGTGTGTACGCGGCATATGATTGCCCTGTATTTGGCTCCATCCATCTTCCCATCAACTCTGGCTTCCCTATCCCTGCTGAAGAAAAACATCCCCACAACATGATGCTGCCACCACCAAATTTCACGGTGGGGATGGTGTGTTTAGGGTGATGTTCAGTGTTAGTTTTCCACCACATATAACAATTTAGGCCAAAAAGTTCAATTTCAGGCTCATATGACCAGAGCACCTTCTTTGACATGTTTGCTGCGTTCCCCACATGGCTTCTTGCAAACTGCAAACAAGATTTCTTTTGGCTTTCTTCTTGCCACTCTTCCATAAAGGTCAGATTTGTGAAGTGCATGACTAATAGTTGTCCTGTGGACAGATTCTCCCACCTGAGCTGTGGATCTCTGCTGCTCCTGCAGAATTACCATGGGCCTCTTGGCTGCTTCCCCAATTAATGTTTTCCTTGGCGGGCCTGTCAGTTTAGGTGGACGGCCATGTCTTGGTAGGTTTGCAGTTGTGCCATACTCTTTTCATTTTTGGAAGATAGATTGAGCAGTGCTTCGTGAGATGTTCAAAACTTGGGATATTTTTTTATAACCTAATCCTACTTTAAACTTCTTCACAACTTTATCCCTGACCTGGTGTGTTCCTTGGCCTTCATGATGCTGTTTGTTCACTAAGGTCTCCTAACAAACCTCTGAGGGCTTCACAGAACAGCTGCATTTATACTGAGATTAAATTACACACAGGTGGACTCTATTTACTAAATAGGTGACTTCTGAAGGCAAGTGTATGTATACTTTAATTCTGGCTGTACAAAATTTCTGTTTTGTATGTCTGACATAATCCACTCTAATTGTTGATTCTAGATAAAAGTGCCTTGTCACTCACTCCTTAAATGGGGCATACTTAACCACTTCAATACAGGGCACTTACACACCTTCCTGCCCAGACCAATTTTCAGCTTTCAGTGCTGTCGCAGTTTGAATGACAATTGCGCGGTCATACTACACTGTACAAACTAAATTTTTATCATTTTGTCCCCACAAATAGAACTTTCTTTTGGTGGTATTTGATCACCTCTGCGGTTTTTATTTTTTGCTAAACAAATAAAAAAAAAAACGAAAATTTTGAAAAAAATAAAAGTTTGTTTCTGTTATAAAATTTTGTAAATAAGTAAGTTTTCTCTTTCACTGATGGGCACTGATAAGGCGGCACTGACAGGCACTACCGATGAGGTGGCACCAATGAGCGGGCACTGACGATGGGCACTGATATGCAGAACTGATGGGCTCTGGTGGGGCGGCACTGATGGGTGGCACTGACATGCAGCACTGATGGGTGGCACTGACATGCAGCACTGATGGGCATTGATAGGCGGCACTGATGGGTACTCATGGGTGGCACAGGTGGGCACTGATGGGCACTGATAGGCAACACTGATGGGCACTGAAAGGCTGCAAAGATGGGTTTTTATGGGTGGCACTGATAGGCAGCACTGCTGGGCACTAATGGGCATTGATAGGCGGCACTGCTGGGAACTGATGGGCATTGATACGTGGCACTGATGGGCACTGATACGCGGCACTGATATGAGGCACTGATAGGCATCCCTGGTGGCACTGGCAGGCATTGTGAGTGGGCACTGATTGACAGCTGCCTGGACATGGATTGGCAGCTGCCCAGGCACAGGTTAGTATTTCCCTGGGGGTCTAGGGGGGGCATACCAGGTGGTCCAGTGTGGATGGCCATCCTGGTGGTCCTGGGCGGGATCCGAGGGGGGGCTGTGCTGATAAACAATCAGCACAGACCCCCCTGTCAGGAGAGCAGCTGATCAGCTCTCCTCTACTCGCGTCTGTCAGATGCGAGTGAGGAAAAGCCAATCACCGGCTCTTCCTATTTACATCGTGATCAGCCGTGATTGGACACGGCTGTTCACGTGGTAAAGAGTCTCCATCAGAGACTATTTACCTAGATCGGAGTTGCGGTGTGTCAGACTGACACACCGCAACAACGATCGCCGCAATGCATGCCCCCAGGGGCATGCAGCGGCTTAATATCCTGAGGACGTCATATGACTCCCAGTCGCGGTATTGAAACCACTTTGCCACCGTCATTCTGCTATATGGCGGGCAGCAAGTGGTTAAAAGACTTACATATATAATATTTCTGCCTCGTGTCCCCTAACGTAATCCACTATAATTTTTACTTCTGTATAAAAAGTGCCATTAAAAATGGTTAATCTCTCCCTCTTCAAATATAGCGTACTAAAAAGACTTAGGTGATGTGCAGCATCACTTTGTAATCTTTCTCAATCATGTTTCTCACATAATTTGCCGTATTTGTCTTTTTTTTTTTAAAAACCTGCTTCATTACTCCTGTTACAATGCTGCCCAATCAAGCTGTTTACATACTCCATGTGCTATATGTCTGGCTATTGTCTTTGAAATATGGCTCTGTCATTTTTTTTATTTCATCGTAATAGTTTCCTCGTCTCTGTAAAGTTGAGCTTGTTGTATGAAAATTTGTAGACAATACAGTCTGATTATGCATTAAAAGAAGATCCCATCTATGCTACGAAACATATTTTGCCACTGTTTGGCAGTTGTTATGAAGTTGAGAGATTTAGCTTTATTTTATTTTGAAGTGTAAAACTTTCCAATAAATTTGTTCTGTGTACTTCATCAACAACTCAATTCTGTCCCAATTATTGCTAAATACAAAAATGTGTCACAACAAAAACTCTATAAAATCTCTATTTTTATGAAGTTACAAATAATCAGATAGGGATTCTGATGCTTTTTTATAAGCCTATGAATAAGGTACAATTAAGAAAATGTATTACATATACAAACTATATGCCAGAGCATGGTGTTGTTGATGCCGTCCCAAAGAATCGTACTGTTCTGTATCCCTGCATATAGTTAAAGACATCTGAAGCATGTCATTTAAAGAATTTATGTTTGTCCCATGTCCCTCTACAATAATACCTGGTGCCTAGAAGTACTTTGTGATTTCATGGGGGGTAATATGGACACCCCTGATCTGATGATTTAGTACATATCTATTAAAGGGGTTTTAAACTTAGAAGGTTTTTTATCTTAATGCATTCTATGCATTAAGATAAAAAGCCTTCTGTGTGCGACAGCCCCCTCAGCCCCCCTAACACTTACCTGAGGACCCTCTATGTCCACTAGTTTTTCAGCTGTCTGAAATTCTCCCTCCTGATTGGCTGAGACACAGCAGCGGCGCTATTGGCTGTCCCTGCTGTCAATAAAAGTCAGCTACCCAATCAGAGGACGGGGGGGGGGGGGGCGGTCAGGGCTCTGTCTTAATGCACACAGGGAGCTGTGACTCAGCTCAGGTGCCCTCATAACAAGCTGTTTGCTGTGGGGGCACTGAACAGGAGGGAGGGGCCAGGATCACAGAAGAGGGACCCGAAAAGAGGAGGATCTGGACTGCTCTGTGCAAAACCAACTGCACAGAGCAGGTAAGTATAACATGTTTATTGTTTTTATGGTGAAAAAAACAAGACTTTACAATCACTTTAACCGCTTCCCGACCACCTCACATAGATATACAGCGGCAGAATGGCACGTGAAGGCAGATTAATGTACTGGTACATTTCCCCTTAAGACGTGGCTAGTGGGCGCCCGCCGGGAGCTCCTTGACCACGATCGCAGGTCCTGTGGACCCGATGTCGGCGGGGATACCCGCGATTGTCTCACGGTGAGGAAGAACGGGGAGATGCTAATGTAAACAAGCATCTCCCCGTTCTGCCTAGTGAAACTGTCACTGATCTCTGCTCCCTGTGATTGGGAGCGATGATCAGTGTAGTGTAACACACAGCCCCTCCCCCCACAGTTAGAAACACTCCCTAGGACACACTTAACCCCTACAGCGCCACCTAGTGGTTAACCCCTTCACTGCCAGTGACATTTTTACAGTAATCAATGCAATTTTTTAGCATTGATCGCTGTATTAATGCCAATGGTCCCAAAAATGTGTCAAAATTGTCCGATGTGTCCTCCATAATGTCGCAGTCACGATAAAAATCGCTGATCGCCGCCATTACTAAAAAAAAATTACCAATAAAAATGCCATAAAACTATCCCATATTTTGTAGACGCTATAACTTTTGCGCAAACCAATCAATAAATGCTTATTGTGATTTTTTTTACCAAAAATATGTAGAATAATACGTATCGGCCTAAACTGAGGAAAAAAAAATTTTTTAAAATGTTTTTGGGGAATATTTATTATAGCAAAAAGTAAAAAATAATGCAGTTTTTTTAAAAAAATTGGCGCTATTTTTTTGTTTATAGCGCAAAAAATAAAAACCGCAGATACCACCAAAAGAAAGCTCTATTTGTGGGAAAAAAAGGTCATCAATTGTGTTTGGGAGCCACGTCGCACGACTGCGCAATCAGTTAAAGCTACGCAGTGCCGAATCGCAAAAGTGCTCTGGTCAGGAAGGGGGTAAATTCTTCCAGGGCTGAAGTGGTTAAGATTTATTGTCAGAAGACAAAATCTTGTTCTCATATAATACTACAACTAAACTAGCACAGGAAAGAAAATAGGATATAAAAATGGAAGAATAGGACATGATTCACGGAAAGTAAAGCATACTAGTGCTTCTTAACTAAAGCATAATTCTGGCTAATTTGGTAGTACGATGTCAGGTCACCTGAGTCCAGGTGACAGATGCAGTCCATAGGAGTCAGGAGTGCACCGCCAAGGTAGTGGACCCAAGGACTGACTGCTGCGGATTGAACTCTGGGAGGTTCAGGAAGCTGGTCTACTGGAGCATCAACACAGATCCCACTGGGAGCTAGAGCATGGATTCCCCAGGGAGCGGAGTCTAGGAGGCAGCAGGTGTTCACCAGAACCTCTTGCGGTGAGGATGGACTGCGCTGCAGTCTGGCTCCAGATCGCGGCCCCCAGGGTCTCACAGCTCATGTTTACGGTAGACTACAGGAGAAAGAGGAAGGAAGCAGCAGGCTGGAACAACAAGGATAGTAAAGGGATATGCCAAAGTTTGGGGCGACTAGCAGACAAGGATAAACATAGAACACGCCAAAGGTCAGGGTCACAAGCAGACAGGGATAGTCAAGAACAGGCCAAGATCGGTAACTGGGATCAGACGTGGAAGACACAGCAAGTTGCACACAAAGGCTAAACACACAATGGGTGATCAGCAAGGTTGGCTTGCAAAGCACAGGTTAATATAGTGTTTCAAATTAGAGACTGAGGTGGAGCTATGCTGAGGGAAGATTATATAAGCAGTTAGGTGAGGGTGGCTGGCCTCTAAAGGTGAACACATGGAAGAGAGGTAAACTGACAGACAAAGATTACTGCATAACCATGACATGCGATATATAAATAGCTGAAGGAAGCAAAGTTTTGTTTTTCCTATTTTTGAATTATGTTGGTGTCAATGTCTCAGGCTCACTGTTTAATAAATATGGTAACTGTGTTTTATCTTCTCAACATCAACAAAGTATACAATGAAGACGGTATATTTATTCTCCAAGTCTACATAACCTTTACAGAATATAGAAATGCACTTGTAAGACACTAATAGTGGAAATCCCTAATAAATATTTCAACACACATGCCTAAACCAAGGTACTTTCCCTGAATTATGTTTTGTAATGCTCTGCAATGCTTAGATGCATATCACATGCACTCTGAATATATGTTTCATAACATGCAGTGTTTCGTTTTTGGGAATTAATCACAGACACATATACTGTATGTATTCTTTGGGTTTGATTTACTAAAATTGGAGAATGCAAATCTGGTGCAACTGTTCAAGGTAGCCAGCTTCTAACTACATCTTGTTTAACCGCTTCACCCCCGGAAGGATTTACCCTCTTCTTGACCAGAGCACTTTTTTCGATACGGCACTGCAACGCTTTAACTGACAATTGCGCAGTCATGCGACATTGCACCCAAACAAAATTGACGTACTTTTTTTCCCACAAAAAGAGCTTTATTTTGGTGGCATTTGATCACCTCTGTGGTTTTTATTTTTTGTGCTATAAACCAAAAAAAGCGACAATTTTGAAAAAAAGCAATATTTTTTCCTTTTTGCTATAATAAATATCCCCAAAAAATATATATATATAAAAAAAAAATTCTTTCTCAGTTTAGGCCGATATTTATTCTTCTACATATTTGTGGTAAAAAAAAAAAAAAAAAAAAATCGCAATAAGCGTATATTGATTGGTTTGTGCAAAAATTATGGGGTCTACAAAATAGGGGATAGATTTATGGCATTTTTATTATTAATTTTTTTTTTTTTTTATTAGTAATGGCGGTGATCTGCGATTTTAAAAATGATGCACTGATTACTGTGTAAATGACACTGGCAGGAAAGGGGTTAAACACTAGGGGGCGATCAAGGGGTTAAGTGTGTCCTAGGGAGGTGTTCTGTGGGGGGATGGGCTTCCACTGACTTGACAGCAATCACTGATCCCGATCACAGGGAGAGGTAGCTTTCTGTCATGTCACTAGGCAGAACGGGGAAAGGCCTTGTTTACAAAGGCATCAAAGGCATCTCCCCATTCTTCCTCTCCGTGACATGATCGCGGGCCCCCGGCGGACATCGATAACGGTCACGGAGAACACGCACGTGCCCACAATGCCACGATTTAAAGGGGACGTCACGTACCTGTACGCTCATTTGCCCAGCGGTGCCATTGTGCCGACATATATCATTATGCACTGGTCAGCTAGTGGTTAATGTAGCTTTGACAAAAATAAAGCTTGCAAGATGATTGGTTTCTTTGCAGAGTTGCGCCAGATTTTGCATTCTCCAGTTTTAGTAAATCAACTCCTTAATGTCGAACTATATTTAAAAACAATCTATAGAGATTAAAGGATTAATGAAATTAATTAAGCAAATAATTAAAGATTGGCAACATTAGTCCCAAAACAGACTCTTGATGTAAATAACTTAAGACTATTAAATAACTTAGACTATTCAGAATACAGCTGTTAATTGTTACTCACTGAATGTGATGGTGAAGCCTATTTTCTATATATGTATAAAACAATATACCATAATTGACTTATTAGGTGTCTGCAATGAACAGTGTAATTTTAATATACAGTCTAAATATACTACATTCACTTGCACTCATGACCAACTTTTTAAAAGTAACCATCTTTGTTTGAAAACATTGTTCTTTGACAAATTCATCTTGGCTAATACATGATAATAATTTTAATATATTATATATTAATAGGTACCAAGCCTGTTTATTTGTCTCTAAAAATTGAAAACAATTGCTTAGAAAAACTGAGCTCAGCTTTGTAAATTTTTTTCACACATATAGAGCTTTCTTTTGGTGGTATTTGATCACTACTGGGTTTAATATTTTGTGCACTAAAAACAGAAAAAAGACCGAAAATCCAGAAAAAAAAAAAAAAAAACACAATATTTCTTTACTTTCTGCTATAAAACATATCCAATAAAAAATCAAATTTCTTCATAAATTTAGGCCAAGATGTATTCTGCTACATATTTTTGATAGAAAAAATCCCAATAAGAGTATATTGATTGGTTTGTAAAAAAGTTACAGTATCTACAAACTATGGTATATATATATATATATATATATATATATATATATATATATATATATATTTATATCGGAATTTTTTTTTTTATACTGGTAATGGCGGTGATCAGCGACTTATAGCGGGTAGTCTGACACTAACTGACACTTTTGACACTTTGTGGGAACTAGTGACACTAATACAGTGATCAATGCTAAAAGCTGGGAAGGAGTTAAAATTTAGGGCGATCAAAGGGTTAAATGTGTACCTAACAGTGCTTGATGCATTCACTGTGTGCTGTTTTTAATAAGGAATGTGCCGGTTTATATTTAATGCTTTGCAGGGAAAGAAAAGCCAGCACATCCCTGCTGACAGGACAGAGCTCTGTATTGTTTACATTCACAGGGTTCTGTCCTGTCATCCTCTTCGCTGATCAGTGGGTGCCAGAGATGAATCTTTGGCTGGGACCCGCTGATCAGCTTGTGCTGTGACTAATCACAGCACAGCCGACGTGGCGGCTGCAGCCCCTACCCTGAAGTGCTGGATCACATATCTAGTACATGATCCAGCACAGGAGAGCCACACTGCCATCGTACTCCTATGCAAGGTGAGGGATTAATCACATAAATGTATTAAACAAACCAAGCATAAAAAAGAGTGCATCAGTTCCAATGATCAAAAGAGGGTGACATTCGTTAAGGTGCATATATATTTAAAAAAAAAAAAAGTGATTTTGTTGAGCCTAAATGACACAAAATATACTTAAGACTAAATAAAGGTGTATCTCAAAAAAATGTGTTCAAAAGTCCAATCTAAATCAATCATGCAGATTCCTAATGAGCTCACTGTCCGAAAAATTCTTATAGAAACAATTCTTTGTTATCACATTCAAGCTTGTTGAAAGCACTCCTTACCCTTTAACAAACTTCAGTATTTCTCCAGACATCTCCAAATGTGTTTGGGATCTAAATCACCACAGGGATCACCACACTTTCAGAAAAGCAATTACCAATACCTCCAGTTAAGGCGCTCAAAAGAAATAAGAACCCTCATTGCACAGTATTAAAAACACCATCTACTTTTTAAAAACAGCAAGAATCCAGAGAAAATATACTCACATAAACCAGTGTGCAAATCGTGTGCACTGGAATGATTGCCTCTTTAAAAAGCATTGCCCCCTTAAGATCAGCATAATCTTCACATACAAGCAAGTTTACTTCTGGCCATACGCGCTGACATCACCAGGCACTCCCCTTGCATTTTGCCACGCCCCTCACAGCTTTCTCATGGGAAAAAATAGGGTTAGGTTGAACATAATCACTTGTTTCTTTAAATACATATGCATGTTAACATGTCACCCTCTTTTTCTCATTGGAATTGATGAACTCCTGCTTATTACATTTATGTGATTATATGCATAGCTATAGGTTGAGATTTTGGTATGCACATTAACGCCTGGCAGGTGTGTCAGTTTAATTTTTTATTGGATAACTACTATACTCGATTGCGCTTCATTTTCTTGGGAATAGTATTACTGTTGATGCAGGAACGCATGTCGATAATGGCTACTATATAAAAAAAAACTTAACACTGTATTGGGTATCACGGAGACTACACTATTTTAGTTTAAGTAAGGATATTTGCTTGCACATAATTGAGTGAACCCATCTGTACCTTTTTTTTACTAAGTAAAGTAATCATTTAGTTTGTCAAGTGAGCCAACCCCTATTGATTATTAAACCAACCCCTATTGATTATCAGTCTCTTCAGACAGGTAAGACATTTTAAATTAAAGCAGATTGCAATTCAAATACTCACCTGCAGGCACCACGATATTTGTTAGGGGCTGGAGGGATGGGAAAACTAAACTTGACGTTGTGTCTCTCTGCAAGGACTATTGGAATGAAAACTGGTTGTAAGAATTATGATTGTTTCATTCACATACACCTAGTTAGCATCTTCTGCATTCTGTCAAAAGAAGTTTATTGAGTATACAATGTTATAAAGATACATAAAGATACATAAAGTAAGTTTACAAGGATCTATAAAGTAAGCTCATTGTTTTACAGTAGGGTTTATATAGGTAAATATCATGAAATTTCAAATATTAAACATTGGGTTCACGTAAACCTAAATTAAAGATATATATCATTTCCTTAGTAACTTTTGTAGGTATTTAAATGGTTTATACCTACTATACACATTGTTTACAAGTAGAGTGTATATAGGTCAAATAAATTCTGATAATGAGCTTTAATCGTAAGGTGGAGAAAAGGAAAGAGAAAGAAGAAAAAAGGTTGAAAGGTAGAGGTATGGTCCACAAGGTTGTCCCGCTCGTCAGTTTATTATTCTTTTTAGTTCTCTTTGAAGCCTTAGAATGGGTGTCTCTGTAAGTCATTTAATCTGTTACCATGGCAACAGGACAGAGTCATTGAAATTTGACAGGAACTGTTGTTTTATCCAAGGATGCCAAAGTTTTTCAAATTTTGGAATTTGATTTTGATCGATGGCTACCATCTTAGCATGGGACATTGTATTATTCATTCTGTGAATTGTTTCTGCTAGTACCAATGTAGGAGATTTCCATGCCTTGGCCACTGTTTGTTTTGCAGCCGTTATTAGTTGGATCATAAGTTTGAATTGAGAGAGTGTTAACCATTCCGGTTTTAGATTAAGTAAAGTTAAATATGGATCTGGTTGTATTATTTTTTTAAATATTTTAGATGCAATCACGAAGACTTCCTTCCAGAAGGTTTGGATTACTGGGCACGTCCACCATATGTGTAAATATGTGCCTATTTCTGGGCATCCTCGAAAACAAAGAGTTGAGGTATTAGGTGAATATTTTGCCACTCTAGCGGGTACAAGGTACCAGCGTGTTAGGACTTTATAATTTGTCTCCAGTGCTAAGATGTTGGGTGAAGATGACTTAGATGTGAGCCATATATTAGACCAGTCCGTGTCTTCTAAAGTTCATCCCAGATCCTCCTCCCACCTCTGAACGTAAGAGGGTCTATTAAGATTTGCTACTCCATATAATTGATTATAAAGTGATGAAATTGTACCTTTAGCAAATGGATCTTTTGTACAGATTGATTCAAAAATGGATAGTTGGGATAATGGTGTATCCCCCTTTAGGAATGGTGTATAGAAATTTTTGATTTGGAGATATCTAAATATCTCAGAGTTTGGTAGATCATATTTTTCTCTAAGCGATGGGAATGAAAGGAATGATTTAGATGCTATGAAGTCATTTAGTGTCTGAATGCCTGATGTTGTCCAAGCTTTAAAAGAATTTGGGTAGATCCATGCCGGATAAAAGGCTGGATTTCTGATAAAAGAAAGGAGAGGATTGTGTGGAGATTGTAACTGATATTTGGTTTTTAGTTTATCCCAGAGAGATAAAAAGTGTTTAGTTATGGGATTATGAATTTTAAAGCGGTCTTTAGGATCAAGCCATAATAAATTTGATATTAATAGAGGGTCATTTTCTGAAGCCTCTATAAATACCCATAATGTGATTTCCTGTTTTGCATGGTATTTGGGCAGACTGGCCAAATGTGCTGCTCTGTAGTAGTTAGTAAAATTAGGGTATCCCAGGCCTCCTTTATTTTTGGGAAGATGTAGTGTGTGTACATATCTTGGAATTCATTTAACAGCATCTCATTCTGACTTATTCTCAACCAATTATCCTCCTGTATTAAGACAGATCACAAATCTAATAAAACAATGGTCGCAACTTCCTTTATCCTGGATAGGGAAGATTAATGCAATCAAAATGACTATTCTACCCAAATTGCTTTATCTATTCAGAGTCCTCCCTATTCCAATTCCTTCCTATTTTTTGAGAATAGTACAAAAAAGAGCAACTTCATTTATATGGGGCTCTTCTAAACCACGTATACCTATACACTGTATAGGTATACGTGGTTTAGAAGAGCCCCATATAAATGAAGTTGCTCTTTTTTGTACTATTCTCAAAAAATAGGAAGGAATTGGAATAGGGAGGACTCTGAATAGATAAAGCAATTTGGGTAGAATAGTCATTTTGATTGCATTAATCTTCCCTATCCAGGATAAAGGAAGTTGCGACCATTGTTTTATTAGATTTGTGATCTGTCTTAATACAGGAGGATAATTGGTTGAGAATAAGTCAGAATGAGATGCTGTTAAATGAATTCCAAGATATGGGATTGATTTTTCTGCCCATGTGAATGGGAGTGCAGCCCTAGCCGGGATCAATTCCATGTTTGTGAGTGAAATATTAAGCACTAGGCATTTCTTAGGATTAATCATAAGGCCGGATAGGGCTGCAAATCCATCAAGAGCTGGTATTAAGTTAGGACCAGAGACCTGTGGTGATGATAGAAAAAGTAATATATCGTCTGCAAATATACATAATTTGTGTGTAATACCTCCTACTTCAATGCCAGTTATAGTTTGGTTTGTTCTGATGTATTGGGCCATGGGTTCGAGTATAAGGGCAAATAATAAGGGAGATAATGGGCAACCCTGTCGGGTACCTCTTTCGATATTAAAGGCTTCAGATTTGTATCCAGCATATTTTATATAGGCTTTGGGTTTATTATATAATGCATGTTAAAAAGTGGGGTCCAAAACCCCATTTTTGTAATGAATATTGCATATATTGCCAGGATACTGTGTCAAATGCCCTCTTAATATCGAGAGATAGAAAACATAAAGGGATTTTCCGTTTTTTAGCAATATGTGCCAATAACACTGCCCTGCGTATATTATCGCCTGCCTGTCTATTTGGCATGAAGCCTACTTGATCTCTATGTATTAATTTTCCTATAATGCTGTTGAGGCGTTTTGCTATTATTTTTGCTAATAATTTAATATCGAGGTTTAACAGAGAGATAGGCCGATAATTCACACAGGAAGTATCATCAGAAAGGGGTTTTGGGATCATACAAACAATTGCCATTAGTGTTTCTTGCCGAAAAGAATGTCCATCTAGAAGTTTGTTAAAAGTTTCAGTGAGAATGGGAGAGAGTATTTCTGAGAATGTTTTATAGTATAAAGCCGAGTAGCCGTCTGGGCCTGGTCTTTTGTTAAGTTTTAGGTCTTTTATGGCGTTTGCAACTTCATCTATAGTTATAGGTTCATCCAAACTGCTTTTTTGATTCTGAGATAACTCAGGTAAGGTTATTTTTGAGAAGAAGGATTCAGCTTCTGTAGGATTAAATTCATTGTTTGTCTTGTATAAAGTTGCGAGATGTGAGTGAAATTTATGGACTATTTTAACTGGATTACAAGTGTAAACATTTTTTGATAATTTCAAACGTATTGGTTTGAAAGATTTGTTAGTTGAATTTAATGCCCGAGCCAAATATGTACCTGGCTTGTTTGTATTCATGTAGAAATTGTGTTTGGAGCGTTTGAGGGATTTATCAACTGACTCAGTGAGAAATAGATCATATTCCAATCTAGATTTTTCCAGATGAGATGTTGTACTCTGAGATGGATTATCTTGAAATGATATGTAGGCTGCATTAAAATTGAGTTCTAGTTTTTTTGCTAGATTTTTGCGTTCCCGTTTAAATAGTGCCATTTGTCTTTGTATTGTACCACGCAAGACAGGCTTATGAGCTTCCCACGGTGTTATTGGGGAGATGTCTGTTGTATTATTAATTGATATGTATTCCTTTAAAGCTTGTTCAATGGCCATCTGATGTAGTGGGTGTTTGAGCATTATGTCCGGTAAGTACCACGTTGGGTCATGCGCTTTTGGTATGGCTGAGGCTATAGTAGTGTATACTGCATTATGGTCAGACCACGGAATCGGAATTATATCTGATGCAATAATTTCTGGTATCATTCCTATTGTTAGAAAAATATGATCTATTCTGGTGAAGGTTTGATGAGGGTGCGAGAAATAAGTGAATTTCTTTTTCATTGGGTTACTTTCTCTCCATGAATCTACCAGATTGTATTTGGAAAGAAGTTGAGAAAAAGGTAATCTAGAGGTTATTTTGGATGGTGTAAAAGGTGATTTATCTAGAAATGGGAGGAGGACCTGGTTCGAATCCCCACACATTATCACTGTTCCTATTTTGTGTGTATTAATCACTTGTAATATATGTGAGAGGAATGGTGTAGGTTGTTTGTTAGGAGCGTAGTAGGAAATCACCGTGATTGCTGTATCCATTATATAACCCATGAGTATCAGGTATCTACCTTCTGGGTCTTTAATTTCTGATGATAAGGTGAATGGTGTGGATCGGTGAAATGCAATTAGAGTTCCCCTTTGCTTGGTACAGGCAGAAGCCGTGTAAATTTGTTGATAAAAAGGAGAAATATATTTTGGAGTAGAATCTTTGGTGAAGTGTGTTTCTTGGAGGCATACTATGTTAGCCTTCTTGTTATGGAAAGTACGGAAGGCTTTGGTCCTTTTTTGAGGGACATTTATTCCCTGAACATTCAGGGAAAGTATATTCAGTGGTGCCATGGCAATAGATCAAATAGTTTTGACTTACTTTTTGTTATGCAGAGCTGGCTGCGCAGATCAACCTGTGTGGACTGAAGAGATGAATAGATAGAAAAGAAACCAGTGAATTCTGGAGTAAAGAGTAAACAAAAAACATATGAAATTAGATGATACATTGTATAAATTATTTTTTGCAAGTAATCACAATTTACCCGTGAAGGAGAATAAGTATCTCTCTCAGGGGAATAAGTGCCTTTGTCACACTCCCACATAATATGGTTGGGAGAATGAGGAGGGCTAATGGGGGTACACGGATCTTCCGCTTACAGGAGAGAAGTGCTATGTCAAAAGACATCAAAATGATGTTTCATTAATTGGAGTGCAGAATATAGTTTTTGTTGAAATTATTTATTCCAGGGTGGTTGTATATGGTTAGTCTTGCCCTAGGCTAAATAATTCAGTTAGAAAGGTACTGTTAATAACTTTGGTATTGATGAAGATAGTTTGAATTATTTTGGGATTTTAACCCTTTTAGAGTAAACAATTACATATTTTATTCATATGTAACTGTTTAGATATGTTAACTCATAAAATTGAGGTTGTATTGCTTCAGATTAGAATAAACAAAAACATAATTCTAGGAACTAGTTAGGTAATAATATATTTGTTTTAAGAAAAGAAAGAAAAAGCTTCCATTACTTCTGGATTATTGAACATATTTGTCCTAAAATGTAATAAATCTATTGTTATTACCTGATAATATATAACTGAACAAGAATTTCCTTATTTCACTTATATATTCTAAGGCTATATGAATCAGAAGTAATAAGAAATATAACTGGAATGTAACATGATTCCACACAGTGTGTGACTATCAGAATGCAGTTACATTCAGTTATAAATACAGGTTTTTTATAGAGAACCATCTCTTAGTATAATAAATGAAGAGATATCAGGAATTAGGATGTCAGTCCATTGAATCTTCTTGGTCCATGGATGATGTGGCATAACGGCCTCTTTTGTGAGAATGACGATTCCCATTTTGTTCTGAAATTTTCTGGGTGCTGCCTGAAGGTGAAGATGACGCCATTCTTCTGCGTGTGGGAGTGTTGCTGCTTGTGGGTTCTGTCAGATTTAATTTTAAAAGGGTTTGTTGTAGTTCATCTGCTGATCTGCTTCTGTAAATTGTACCTTGGTAGTTAAATCTGACTGAAAAGGGGAAGCCCCATTGATACATAATGTTGTGGCGTTGCAGTTCTATTAGTTGGGGTTTCATGGATCGTCTTTTAGTAATAGTAAGTTGGGATAGGTCAGCAAAAATTTGATAATTGTGTCCTTGAAAATTAAGTTCCTTTTTTTCTCTTGCAGCAATTAGTATTTGTTCTTTCGTTCTGTAATAATGAAATTTTGTGATTATATCACGTGGGGGTCCATCTTTCTTTTTGGCTGTGAGGGCTCTGTGTACTCTGTCCAGTTCTAAACGTTCAATAGGGATATCTGGCTTTAGTTCTTGTAATAGAGCAGTAATAGTAGATTGCAGGTCTGTCACAGTTTCAGGTATTCCCCTTATGCGCAAGTTTGAACGTCTGGCTCTATTTTCGTAATCTTCGAGCTTAGTTTGAAGTATTAAATTCTCTTTTTTTAATTGTTCCAATTCTGTTATATTTTCTTGGGTTGTAATTTTAATTTCATCCATTTTTATTTCTAAGGCTGCGGTGCGGTTTCCCAGCTCTCTTATTTCTTTGGTTAGGCTTTTTGTTATTTGGTCTGAGGTTTGTTTTAAAGCCTTATGAAGCATCTTTTCAAATTGTAATAATAGTACTGGGGATACTGAGGAGGCTTGTGGAGAAGTTTGTGAGAGGATTTGTTCTGTATCTGACTCAAATGGAGAGTCTTGCTGTGACATTTTCTGTCTGTGAGAGCGCCCTGATGCTGTATCTTGTGAGGTGACTGGAGCTGCTTCAGCTGCAGTGAGTGCCTGTGAGCTCTTTGTGAGGTGATTTTTATTTCTGCCACGGTTTCCTCCCAGTACCATATTTCCTGCCCAAACTTTCACAGTTTGTTCCCTGGGGCAAAAAGGTTCAAATGGATACCTTTTGAGCCTGCAGGCTCCGCTTTGTCCTTCTCTTCTCTCCTCAGCGGTGTGGAGCTCTAACAATGCATGTCTGCTCTGTTAGGCTCCGCCTCCTGCTCCCGCATCTTCTGCATTCTGAACACTAAAGAAATATTCCTCTGGGTAATGCAACAATTTGTAAAAAGTATAGTTGGAGTTAGCTTTAAGGTCAAAACAGCATGCAGGACTCCTACTGGAATTAGTCAAAAATACAATTTTGAGGACCAGTTGCACATGCTCCATAACTTAATCATACATACATCCTTGTTGTAAATAGAATTAAA